>NW_021680774.1:89413-93658 GCF_001412515.2 Diachasma alloeum
TAGATCCAATTCCCCCACTCATGTCCCTGAACATTCTCCGTCCTCCCAGCCTGAATCGAAGTCTTACGATCAGGAGTCTGAAAAGCCCCCGTCCCTTTGATCTGAATCCAATCCCTCCACCAGAGAATCCTAGAATCCCTCGTCCCCATGCAGTTGATAGAAAGCCCGGTGAAACCAAGTCAGCATTCCACTTTCACTTAGTAAAATCAAGGTCACCCTAGCCCCTAGGAAATTCCAGAATGTCTCCAAATACCTCGGAACCCCTTTCAGTTACCCCAGCTACCCCAGAGAAGATCCCAGAGATCCCAGAAAAGACCCCTAGCATACCAGAACGCCCTAGAAGAACCTTCAATCCCCCAGGAATCCTAGAAATATCCCACCATGTCTCAAGATTCCACAGAATGATCCGGAGAGTCCAGAAATATCCCCTAGAGTCTCGAAAATTTCATGAAAACCCCCAAGTCCTTCTAAAAATCCCCGAAAACCCCAATGAATCACGACCACTCCCAAAATTCCCCAAGATATCGCAAAATCCCACAGATATCACCGGATTCAGTCTTAATAGTTAGAGTAGGTGAACTGAAAAATCGGAACAGTCAGTAGGAAAAATTTATTGTTCCCAGGAAATAAGAAAAATTTACCCAGGAAAATAGGCCCCGTCTTAGGTTAGATTATTAAGTAGAATTATTATTTCACAAAATAAAGTAGATCGAGTAGCCCCAGAAGAAAGAATTTCAGAGAGTCACCCCCATATAACTTGTTTACCCGCGGGACCGTCCTGTCCTCAAATGTTCCCATTAAATCCCCAGAATCACTCGACAATCACCCCCTCGATTCACTGTGAGAACCGACCCCCTGATATTTCTGTGATGAATCCCTCAGTCCCCGGAATGACCCCCAGACCCTCGTCTGTTGATCGACCCCCAGATATCTCCATACCCAACCCCTCAAATTTTCGAACAACCCCCAGACCCCCTTGTAAAATGGACAGTAAGCCCCTAAGTTCCCCATAGGACCCCAAGACACCCCAGACCCCTAGAAAATTCACCCGGAGAACCCAGAAACCAACCCCATTTCACCTGCACCCCTGGGACCATGACCAGCTGGATCTGAAAGAGCTTAAAATCTTCAGAGAAAGATGGGAGGGCCTTGACGCATTCCAAGAACCCTGGAATTAGGTTAGGATTAGGTTAAAAATATTTCGCATGACCCAATGTGGTCCGAAATACCCCAGAATACGAGAGATTATATAATCAGTCGGTGCGATGAAAGCATGACTGTACAAAGTTGCCCAGACATCCATAACGATTATTAGTTAAAATCACTCGTGGATAAAATTGTCGTTAGTTTAGATTTTTAAGTAGTCACATCTTTCCCCCTCGAGACCCATAAGGAGCCCCCAAAAATCGAATCCTCCCAGCGATGAAGTCAGGTGAATCCCCGCAACCCCCATCTCCCTTCACCCTAGTTGTCCCTGATCCCGATACCCCTTGTTCTCATTCACTGACCCCCTGGTTGCCCCTCGACGAGCCCTTTTCCCGAGGTCTGACCATTAGATTGAACCCCCTAGGCAACCCCCCGAGCCCAAGAAATTAACCCCTCGCCCTTCCAAAGACATTTATTTTAGTTTTCTTTTGTTATCCAAAGACCCTTTGATGTATAATTTTTCGAGTATAATTTTTGAATATTGTTTGACGGAATTAGTTTTGTTTTCCATTATTATATTCAGTTAAATGGAAATAAGGATGAGAGTGTTGTGGTACCTNGCAAAATCCCACAGATATCACCGGATTCAGTCTTAATAGTTAGAGTAGGTGAACTGAAAAATCGGAACAGTCAGTAGGAAAAATTTATTGTTCCCAGGAAATAAGAAAAATTTACCCAGGAAAATAGGCCCCGTCTTAGGTTAGATTATTAAGTAGAATTATTATTTCACAAAATAAAGTAGATCGAGTAGCCCCAGAAGAAAGAATTTCAGAGAGTCACCCCCATATAACTTGTTTACCCGCGGGACCGTCCTGTCCTCAAATGTTCCCATTAAATCCCCAGAATCACTCGACAATCACCCCCTCGATTCACTGTGAGAACCGACCCCCTGATATTTCTGTGATGAATCCCTCAGTCCCCGGAATGACCCCCAGACCCTCGTCTGTTGATCGACCCCCAGATATCTCCATACCCAACCCCTCAAATTTTCGAACAACCCCCAGACCCCCTTGTAAAATGGACAGTAAGCCCCTAAGTTCCCCATAGGACCCCAAGACACCCCAGACCCCTAGAAAATTCACCCGGAGAACCCAGAAACCAACCCCATTTCACCTGCACCCCTGGGACCATGACCAGCTGGATCTGAAAAAGCTTAAAATCTTCAGAGAAAGATGGGAGGGCCTTGACGCATTCCAAGAACCCTGGAATTAGGTTAGGATTAGGTTAAAAATATTTCGCATGACCCAATGTGGTCCGAAATACCCCAGAATACGAGAGATTATATAATCAGTCGGTGCGATGAAAGCATGACTGTACAAAGTTGCCCAGACATCCATAACGATTATTAGTTAAAATCACTCGTGGATAAAATTGTCGTTAGTTTAGATTTTTAAGTAGTCACATCTTTCCCCCTCGAGACCCATAAGGAGCCCCCAAAAATCGAATCCTCCCAGCGATGAAGTCAGGTGAATCCCCGCAACCCCCATCTCCCTTCACCCTAGTTGTCCCTGATCCCGATACCCCTTGTTCTCATTCACTGACCCCCTGGTTGCCCCTCGACGAGCCCTTTTCCCGAGGTCTGACCATTAGATTGAACCCCCTAGGCAACCCCCCGAGCCCAAGAAATTAACCCCTCGCCCTTCCAAAGACATTTATTTTAGTTTTCTTTTGTTATCCAAAGACCCTTTGATGTATAATTTTTCGAGTATAATTTTTGAATATTGTTTGACGGAATTAGTTTTGTTTTCCATTATTATATTCAGTTAAATGGAAATAAGGATGAGAGTGTTGTGGTACCTGAGCTGTCGAGCCAATGAAAAACATTTAGAGTTCGATAATTTCAAACAAAAATAATTATTAGTGAATAAGGGAAATTGTAGGGAGATACCCCGTACCAAAAGAAATAAACGATATTGTGTTATTAATAGTTTTGAGCCTTCATTCCAGCCTCCTCTTCTCCTGGAGCTGTTGATCGAAAAGTAGAAGTATGGATCGTTCAACATAGGGTTGTGGAAACCCTATGTGTTCTCTACCCCCGGGACAGCTGTGACGAGGCATATTTATTTATTTTTTATTCCTTTTCTACATATTTTTTCCCACTACACACTGCCCCTTAAAATGTAAATCCCGCCACCGTTGCATACCCCTTCCCCAGACTTTTCCCCTCATCGCCCCTCTTCCCCTGCCCCTGGACATCACGAAGACATCAGCCGAAGGAAGACATCAGTTCCGGCCCCACCCGATTAATTGGAGAAGCCATCGCCTCCTGGAAATTCCCTATACTGGACCCCCGAATATTCAACACTAGCAATAATCCCTTGCGAAACATCCCTGGATTGTGGTCATCGTCACCACTCACCCGTGCCAATTGGCCCCGATTGCTCCCGAATTAAAACCCGAAGGACTTCGACACCTGACGAACCCCCACGAATCGCGGAGGAAACGGAAAGACCGTCACTCGTGTAACCGCTGTCCTGGACACTGCCACGTGCGCCCCAAGTCAAGTGAATGTAAAGTGAACATACCCCGAAGTCGGTACATTGGATTTTGTTCGAGTAAAGAGGATTTTTGGTGCCCGAGCTCATCCCGGCTCTAAGTACTGTGCCCCTGGAGTCTGGAAGGAGGAACGAAGGCTCAATCGCTGGAGTCGCTGAGGGACCCGGATTAGACCTTAACTGGAAGTCGTGAGTACGAGTTGTCCCCCTCATTTCCTCGTCGCCTCAAGAAGTATTCCTTTTCATACCCCCCAACGGTGAGCCTACACTATTTAGTTTCTTCCCCTTCAGTTATTATTTTTATATTCAGTTGCATTCCCTCGACACGACTAGCTTCTCCCCTTTTTCCTGCATTAGAGTCACTCCCTTTGCACGTGTACAAAAGTTGCCTGGCCTCCCCCACTCCCTAGATCTCATTAAAGGCCGTATTTACGTCTTTTGGCGATCAGAATTGTATAAAGAGAAAATATAGGTAATTATTCTCAAATTATCCCTTATTTGTCCCTTTTCTTGACTCGCCCTAATCCTCTCTTCAGGAATTAGT
>NW_021680774.1:94196-107743 GCF_001412515.2 Diachasma alloeum
CCGTCCTCCCAGCCTGAATCGAAGTCTTACGATCAGGAGTCTGAAAAGCCCCCGTCCCTTTGATCTGAATCCAATCCCTCCACCAGAGAATCCTAGAATCCCTCGTCCCCATGCAGTTGATAGAAAGCCCGGTGAAACCAAGTCAGCATTCCACTTTCACTTAGTAAAATCAAGGTCACCCTAGCCCCTAGGAAATTCCAGAATGTCTCCAAATACCTCGGAACCCCTTTCAGTTACCCCAGCTACCCCAGAGAAGATCCCAGAGATCCCAGAAAAGACCCCTAGCATACCAGAACGCCCTAGAAGAACCTTCAATCCCCCAGGAATCCTAGAAATATCCCACCATGTCTCAAGATTCCACAGAATGATCCGGAGAGTCCAGAAATATCCCCTAGAGTCTCGAAAATTTCATGAAAACCCCCAAGTCCTTCTAAAAATCCCCGAAAACCCCAATGAATCACGACCACTCCCAAAATTCCCCAAGATATCGCAAAATCCCACAGATATCACCGGATTCAGTCTTAATAGTTAGAGTAGGTGAACTGAAAAATCGGAACAGTCAGTAGGAAAAATTTATTGTTCCCAGGAAATAAGAAAAATTTACCCAGGAAAATAGGCCCCGTCTTAGGTTAGATTATTAAGTAGAATTATTATTTCACAAAATAAAGTAGATCGAGTAGCCCCAGAAGAAAGAATTTCAGAGAGTCACCCCCATATAACTTGTTTACCCGCGGGACCGTCCTGTCCTCAAATGTTCCCATTAAATCCCCAGAATCACTCGACAATCACCCCCTCGATTCACTGTGAGAACCGACCCCCTGATATTTCTGTGATGAATCCCTCAGTCCCCGGAATGACCCCCAGACCCTCGTCTGTTGATCGACCCCCAGATATCTCCATACCCAACCCCTCAAATTTTCGAACAACCCCCAGACCCCCTTGTAAAATGGACAGTAAGCCCCTAAGTTCCCCATAGGACCCCAAGACACCCCAGACCCCTAGAAAATTCACCCGGAGAACCCAGAAACCAACCCCATTTCACCTGCACCCCTGGGACCATGACCAGCTGGATCTGAAAAAGCTTAAAATCTTCAGAGAAAGATGGGAGGGCCTTGACGCATTCCAAGAACCCTGGAATTAGGTTAGGATTAGGTTAAAAATATTTCGCATGACCCAATGTGGTCCGAAATACCCCAGAATACGAGAGATTATATAATCAGTCGGTGCGATGAAAGCATGACTGTACAAAGTTGCCCAGACATCCATAACGATTATTAGTTAAAATCACTCGTGGATAAAATTGTCGTTAGTTTAGATTTTTAAGTAGTCACATCTTTCCCCCTCGAGACCCATAAGGAGCCCCCAAAAATCGAATCCTCCCAGCGATGAAGTCAGGTGAATCCCCGCAACCCCCATCTCCCTTCACCCTAGTTGTCCCTGATCCCGATACCCCTTGTTCTCATTCACTGACCCCCTGGTTGCCCCTCGACGAGCCCTTTTCCCGAGGTCTGACCATTAGATTGAACCCCCTAGGCAACCCCCCGAGCCCAAGAAATTAACCCCTCGCCCTTCCAAAGACATTTATTTTAGTTTTCTTTTGTTATCCAAAGACCCTTTGATGTATAATTTTTCGAGTATAATTTTTGAATATTGTTTGACGGAATTAGTTTTGTTTTCCATTATTATATTCAGTTAAATGGAAATAAGGATGAGAGTGTTGTGGTACCTGAGCTGTCGAGCCAATGAAAAACATTTAGAGTTCGATAATTTCAAACAAAAATAATTATTAGTGAATAAGGGAAATTGTAGGGAGATACCCCGTACCAAAAGAAATAAACGATATTGTGTTATTAATAGTTTTGAGCCTTCATTCCAGCCTCCTCTTCTCCTGGAGCTGTTGATCGAAAAGTAGAAGTATGGATCGTTCAACATAGGGTTGTGGAAACCCTATGTGTTCTCTACCCCCGGGACAGCTGTGACGAGGCATATTTATTTATTTTTTATTCCTTTTCTACATATTTTTTCCCACTACACACTGCCCCTTAAAATGTAAATCCCGCCACCGTTGCATACCCCTTCCCCAGACTTTTCCCCTCATCGCCCCTCTTCCCCTGCCCCTGGACATCACGAAGACATCAGCCGAAGGAAGACATCAGTTCCGGCCCCACCCGATTAATTGGAGAAGCCATCGCCTCCTGGAAATTCCCTATACTGGACCCCCGAATATTCAACACTAGCAATAATCCCTTGCGAAACATCCCTGGATTGTGGTCATCGTCACCACTCACCCGTGCCAATTGGCCCCGATTGCTCCCGAATTAAAACCCGAAGGACTTCGACACCTGACGAACCCCCACGAATCGCGGAGGAAACGGAAAGACCGTCACTCGTGTAACCGCTGTCCTGGACACTGCCACGTGCGCCCCAAGTCAAGTGAATGTAAAGTGAACATACCCCGAAGTCGGTACATTGGATTTTGTTCGAGTAAAGAGGATTTTTGGTGCCCGAGCTCATCCCGGCTCTAAGTACTGTGCCCCTGGAGTCTGGAAGGAGGAACGAAGGCTCAATCGCTGGAGTCGCTGAGGGACCCGGATTAGACCTTAACTGGAAGTCGTGAGTACGAGTTGTCCCCCTCATTTCCTCGTCGCCTCAAGAAGTATTCCTTTTCATACCCCCCAACGGTGAGCCTACACTATTTAGTTTCTTCCCCTTCAGTTATTATTTTTATATTCAGTTGCATTCCCTCGACACGACTAGCTTCTCCCCTTTTTCCTGCATTAGAGTCACTCCCTTTGCACGTGTACAAAAGTTGCCTGGCCTCCCCCACTCCCTAGATCTCATTAAAGGCCGTATTTACGTCTTTTGGCGATCAGAATTGTATAAAGAGAAAATATAGGTAATTATTCTCAAATTATCCCTTATTTGTCCCTTTTCTTGACTCGCCCTAATCCTCTCTTCAGGAATTAGTTTCATAGAATCGAGAAAACGGTCACACTGGAAAGTGAACATTTTTGACAAATACAAATAAATGAAAAAGAAAGTCAAGTCAGGAATGTCAAATAAATGGTTATAGTACACGATCGGATTCCTATAAGAAAAATAGTTCTCAATAGAAAAAGGATTTTTTTTAATTCTCCATAAAATAAAAAATCAGTAGGAGCAGGACCCACGTTCTTGGCGTGTGTGACGTATTGAGATAGATAAATACGTCGATTCGAATAATGTTAAGAGACATTCGGTCGACCCAGTGGATTCCTATGGGAAGTAAAAACATGATTTCTCTTTCCTGCCATCCAGACATAAGCTCAGCAATCACACGGTGTCCTATAGACATCGTGGTAACCGGTCACACGGTGCCACCTGAGTCCAGCTTCCCTTGAAGAAGCTGTTTGACTGTTTAGGTCTGTGTCAATGATGCCCCGTGACTGTGTTAGTCAGGGCGAATCGTGGGACTGTTTACCTTGCAATTGTGAGTTTTAGAGGAGAAGTACTGTATTGCCGGTCGGTGTGTTTTGCATATGCGTGAGGACATAACCTCAACATGAGTGTGGTGAAGAGAAAAAGAAAAATCACAGCAGTCGAATTACATATCAAATTGAAAGCTTTGAAAGAATTGGACGATGGATTTCCTATTGAGGTTATTGCCAACGAGCTCGGTGTCCATAAAAAAAAAGTGCAAGGGTGGATTAAAAATAAATAAAATCTCCACAAGCGGCAAAGCGATCATAAAAATTAGCTCCCAGCCAAGAGGAAACGTTTAAACAAGCAGGGGTTCGAGCCTTTTTGGCCGAAGCCATCCCACCGTTACTTTATGTGTTATGACTCTTTTTCTTTCTTTCATTTCTACCAATTCCAGTGGTAGTAAGCTTCCAAATGGGATTAAAGGCATTCGGATAGAAGGCATCGAAACAAATATTTTGAAAAAAAAAATTGAAATTGGTTGCGTAGTTTTTACGCTATTGCACATAAAAGGTTTTCAGAGAAAATCGAATATCTCGGAAACTACCCATGCGATTGAGCTTATTTTCAAGAGCAAGGATTGTTATCATGAGAGGAAGATTCTAGACAAATTTCAAGTTGATATCTCAATTTTTGCACAAGCTAGAATGATTACAAGGATTTTTATGAAAAAACAGAAACACGGAAATATCTCGAAGACTTTGTATGAACGGCCGTATATGTTTTGATTGATTCTGATAGAAGGCATCGAAGCAAATATTTTGAAAAAAAAAATTGAAATCGGTTGCGTAGTTTTTAAGATATTGCACATAAAAGGTTTCCAGAGAAAGTCAAATATCTCGGAAACTACTTATGCTATAGAGCTCGTTTTCAATTGGAACGATTGTTATCATAAGAGGAATATTATGTCCAAATTTTAAGTTGATATCTTAATTTTTGTACAACCTAGAGTGATTACAAGGATTTTTATGAAAAAACTGAAAAACGGAAATATTCCGAAAACTTGGTATAAACGGGTATATATCTTTTGATTGATTCGGATAGCAGGCATGGAAACGAATATTTAGAAAAAAAAATTGAAATCGGTTGACTAGCTTCGAAGATATTAGCGAAAAACGATTTAGAAACGAATAGCTTTTTCTCAAAAACTATTTCATCAATCGGCTTGAACTTTTGCACAGAGTTAGTCCTTGTTAAGGTCTATAATCTGACGAAATTTCAGATTTTTTGGAATAAGTTTAGCCAATTAATTACTCAATTTTCCAAAAATTGACCACCGGAAAGGTGGCGGTGGACATTGACACCGACAGAGATGGTCGCCAAACTTCGTATTTTTACATTTCAGACCATTCTACATCATTTCCAATCAAAATTAGAGAATGTGAAAACAGCACGATTACAATGCTTCCATTCGGAAGCACAAAACCAGTGAACGATCTCGTTTCATCAAAATAGTATATTGTGCATCTAGGGCGGAAAGTCATGTTTTCCCGCCCGAAGTACACATGCTATTTTTTAACACGCCTGCAAAGGAAAGTTTGTATTTCCGTCCCGGCGGGCGCAAAGTTACGCTTCGCGGGAGGGAACTCTGACTTTACGCCTACGCCAAGACGGAAAATCGCGTTCTAACCACGGGAGGTAAAATAAAGGACCCTCAGCCGCGTGCTTACCAACCTCGCCTTCGGCTCAGCTGGTAATTGCACTGGCGGCTGAGAATCCTTTATTTTCCCTCCCTAGGTTAGAAATATACTATTTGCTGTCTGATGAGCGGGAGGAAAGTGAGTACTTCCCGCCCTCGGGTGGAAAGTTACTCCCTCGGGCGGAGTGGCAAGACTTTGACAAGAGACTTTGCCAAGGGCGGAAAGTCTTGCCTTTCTGCCCTTGGCAAAGTACTCACTTCCCTCCCGCTCATCAGGGAGCAAAGTACGAACCGTCCGTGCAGGTGTGTGAAAAAACTCGTTTTTTCATCAAAAATCTCGTTTCATCAAAAACATCAGAAAAGTTTGGGAGTTTAAATACATAAATCATTGAAACTATGGCATTTATACCCGGATATCTTTATCACTGAGCAAAGAGGAAAATAGAAATTATTTGTTGAGAGAGTGCGAAAAAATGAGCTTCAGGTTAGAATAAAAATTTATGCTTTTAGACACATTGATGTCGCATGATGTAAGTTCGAAAAAACGAAGTTTATTCTCACACCAGACTCAACCCCGAATTTTTTATTGAGCCTCTCGTTATCGAGAAATGATATTATTATCAACTCAATTGCTGTTAACTAACTAACTTCCAATTGAAAGGTTTTGACATGTATAATGAAGAGGTACGGACGGTTTATGGGGCATGACGATAGGTATAGCGTTCTCGCTCGAATAGTCGCGGTGTCTCTCTCGTAAGACACGCCTCTTACCCGTAGGAAAGAGGCAACCTCTAGCTTTTTGTTCTTGGAATTCTGTCCCCTGAAAGTGGAGAGCTAGGGAGAGTCTACTGTATAGAAATCCGATCGTGTACTATACCCATTTATTTGACATTCCTGACTTGGCTTTCTTTTTCATTTATTTGTATTTTTCAAAAATGTTCACTCTTCAGTAAAAACCAAACAAACCTTTTTCTTGGCGCAGTTTTTTTACAAAAATATTTGTTTTTAATTTTTAAGGAGATTCGAATGTCAGTGAGCATTGTGGGAAAGATATGGGGTGGGCCATGGAACTGAGAGGGAAACCACTCGACAGGTTTAAAACATCCAGTGAAAAACATCCAATAAAAATCAGGCCCGGTCGCGCGCTTCGCGCTCTCCCTCTTTAGGGTATGACCGGTAGGGGTTGGTGGAATTGGATGTGACCCATTACGGGTCGCACCAATAACTTCCCGACCATGTGTTTTTTCTTTCATTAATTTTTTTATTATGTATTTATTCAATCTTTTTCTCACATTTCTCCGAGGAAATACCCATAGAAGACAAGAAAATCCGTGCGCGTGCTCGCACTCACACACACTCCCATGCACACACATCGCCGTATTCCGCATCGAGAAAAGATGTAATTTATCAGAAAAGTAAAATTGTTTCTTGAATGTATATCGATTTCGAAAAAAGCTAGTGAACTGCTGATTAAATGTCTTCCAGTATTCCATGATTTGTGCGTTATATCAAGATTCATCGTTTCTAACAAAAAAAACTTGAAATCGCATCGTTATGCACGGAGAAATGGTCTCGTTTACAAAAAAACGCTAATTTTCGACTTTTTTCCAAATGTTTTTTGGAAAAAACTGGAGAAACGCTGAGACGATCGTCTCCATAATCTAATCAGGTTCAAGTCACATGAAAATACAGCGATTAAAAAAAAAAAGTCAAATCGCATCGTTTGTTCAGGAGGAATCGTGGCACAAAATTTTTGTCACAGACGTATGCACACACATACACACATGCACACATACAGACAGGTACCTGAAAAGGGTCAGAAGTGGTTCCAAAGGTCATGAAACGTGGAGAAATGCTTAAATTTCCACATTCGATTTTCGGGGTCATTACAATAACTTCCTCCCTTCGGGTCGGGAAGTTAAAAATTATTTGACACCCGTAGGTGATGAGAGAAAAATCAATCAATCTGATAAATAAAATCAATATTCAAAAAATGTTCAACTGCACATTCAAATAGTTACTTGAAAATTGGAAAATTTCGTGCTCAGCGATTGCATCAGGGCTCGCGAACAATATGACTCCCCTCCCGTTTTACCTCCCCCGGTAATCTACTCGTGAAACACCTTAAAATTTTAGTCTAGCAGATTCTATAGAAAATATCTCAATAGAATAAGTTTTATAGAAAAATAGAATTCTATTTTTTCTTTCTAGAATATTTTCTATTGAGCATTTCAACAGAATCGGCCAAAAACTAATAGAAAATTCAATAGGAATCCAATAGAATTGTCTATAAATGTTTTCCATACGTGCTCTTGCAGACTCACAGAAATAATTCCTCGATTCAATTTAAGATAGAAATTGGTAGCGGTGAAATATATCGAAGCAGTACTCAACAGTAGGAATGCACACAACGAAATGTTCAGTAATTTTCTATCATATTCAGTTTCCGCGACTCCGAAACCAACGCAGGATAAAAAAAAATATGTTACCTTCATGGGCAACTTCCCCCTCTTCGTTGAAGTCATGTTGGAAATAATTTTTTTATTGCAGTGACCCGAGTCGAGGTCAGTTCTCCAAGATGAGCTCCCCCTTCGATGGACTATATCCCCTTGCGATCATCAGGGGAAGTGATTGACATGCAGCGAGAGCTCGAAGAAATTCAATGTTTCAAACTGGAGGTGCTGGTAATAATAGACTGCGCATCGTTAATCTTGCATGATACCTAGAACTCGATAGGGGTTTGCAAAACGAAAAAAAAGTCTCTCTTTTTTTCCTTAGAATTGCAACTTCAAATAGAAATTGAGCAGAACAGTTGGAAAACGTCCGCTGACCGGAGACGAACAGTATTGAGTTTTCGATTACATTTTTTCTGTGGAGGGAGCGAAGTGAATTGAAGAATCAATCACGCGGTTCAGTTACGTGTGATGGAACTTCCTGATGATTTTATTGTTAACAATGAGCTGTGGATTGAAAAATAAATTGCGTTTGAGGAAAATACTTTGTGGAGTTGAAACTTTTGGCATGAAGAGGGAGAGTAAATTTGTTGTATATAGAAAAGAAGTTATTGTAATGGCACTGAAAATAGAATGTGAGTATTTTATCATATCTCCATGTGTTCTGATCTTCAAAATCATTGTATGACGTTTTTGAAGATACGTACGTGTCCAAACATGCATGTGCCCGAACTTTTGGTTTACAATTTCTCTAGAACGAACGATATGTATTATTGGGTTGGGGAAAAAGCAATTTCGTTTTTTTTCATGTTTTTCAAAGTGAATTTGTTAATATAAATTTTAAACACTAATCAATGATATATGTGCCATTCTGATCGATGACCTTTTGCCACTTTTCTGGTAAAACCGTAATTCGGCAACTGTAGAACTTCTGAGGTTTTTAGGCGAAAAACTGAACCAAGCGATTTTCACAAGCCTCTTTTGAACCCAGCTTTACACCATTAAGAGAGTTTTGCAGAGACCGGAACAAATGATAGTCCGACGGGGCAAGATCAGGGCTATACGGTGGATGCATCAAAACTTCCCAGCCAAACTCTCTCAGTTTTTGATGAGTCACTAAAGATATGTGCGGTCTAGCATTGTCGTGATGGAAGACGACGCCTTTCCTATTGATCAATTCTGGCCGTTTTTTTTCAATCGCCTGCTTCAGTCGCATTAGTTGTTGACAGTAGACAGTCGAACTAATGGTTTGGCCAGGTTCGAGCAGCCCTTCCAATCCCACCAAACACTCAGCATCACCTTCCTTGGCGTCAATACGGGCTTCGCAACTTTTTGTGAAGCTTCTCCGGGCTTTAACCACGATCTCTTTCGCACATTATTCTCGTACGTGATCCACTTTTCATCGCCCGTAATCATTTGTTTCAAAAATGGCTCGATTTCGTTTTATTTCAGCAGGGATTCACAAATGGAAATGCGGTCCATTAAATTTTTCGACGTTAATTCATGTGGAACCCAAGTATTGAGATTCTTTTGGTATCCAGTCTTATGTAAATGGTTCAAAACTGTTTTATGGTCGACGTTTAGTTTCGTAGCAATGTCGCGAGATGAAATGTCGCTCTACCTCGATTTCATTAAGAATTTCATCGACTTTTTCATCGGTTGGCCAACCAGGGCGAGGTTCATCTTTAAGATCGAAGTTTCCGGAACGAAATCGAGCAAACCAATTCTGACACTGGTGTTCACTTAAGCACTCATCACCATAAACACTACACAATTTTCGATGAACCTACGCTGCAGTTTTTCCTTTTCGGAAGTAAAAAAGCAAAATGTGACGAAAGTGGCCTTCTGGAATCTCCATTGTCAAAATGCAATAATTTTTGAATGAGTAAACGAATGACGCTACTTTGTACTCTAGGATGTTCTATAGACTGTAAACTTCTAAACATGCTATAGTATGGCTTCATTGAATAAGCATTACTAGAGACATACAACTTTAATGCCATCTATTAGGAAGAACCGAAATTACTTTTTCCCCAACCCAATATATTTACTTCGCGGTCGATCTAGCAAATTGTCACAAAGAACTCAGCCACCTCATTCTCACTGATTCTCTCAGCGCTCTACAAAGTCTAGGGTCTATTAGTTTCAACCCTTATATTAACCCGTATATCATAGACGTGAAAAGAAAATATCAGGAATTTTACCATGATAACCCACTTAAAACCAAAATAAATTTTCGCTGGATTCCTGCGCATAGAGGGATCGAAGGTAATGAGAGGGCTAATTCTTTGGCAAGGAATGCTGAAGAAGAGTCTGCTATACAGTTCCTCGTCCCAAGCACAGATTTCAAAGCCCTTTTTAAACGAGAAGGACATCAGAGTACACGTGAGTTTATCAAATCTCAATCTGAACCTGACAAAAAAAACAAGCAAAAGAAAGCAAAAGGAATAAATTATTTCAAGAACTTCTGGAAAAATAATATCCGTCCCTGGTACTAAGGCAAAAAGCTTCCTAGAGATCTGGTTGTCTGGGTTAACAGAGCGAGATCAGATCATTACCACCTTAACAAATCGCTAGAACGAATTGGAATTGTAAATAGCAAGGAGTGCACCTGTGGAGCCAAAATTCAGAACATCAATCATGTACTTTGGGAATGTCCCCAATTTCCAACGGGAAGACAAAAAATGATTGAACAGCTAATCAAAATCAAATGTCCAAGGCCCTTTACCATAGATTCACTCCTCGTTCTCAAAAGACTAGAACCTATTAAAATTATACACGAGTTTATTAAAACTTACAAGATTAGAATCTAAACGACCAAAGACTACTGTAACTAAAGTAATATAACAAGCTAAGTGAAATGGATATGTAATTATCACGCAAATGATTGTAAATAACCCATTGTAGGTTAATACATAAATAAAAAAATAAAAATAAAATATTTACTAACGAGATTTTATTCAGATTAATTTATACTATTTTATTTTAATTTCCGTCTTCACAATTAGATTAATTGCATTTTATCCATTTTTATTCTAATTATATATTTTTTTCTTAATTTACAAGCTACAATATTGAATGAAAAGGAATTATATTAAAGATCAATAAAAAGTGTTTTTATGGCACGCCGTGCAATAAGTCGAGTTTATCGCACGCTGCGCTTCGCGCAGCGTGCTTCACACTCGACTTCTGCACGATGTGGCATAAAATAGTATAGACCACTCGGGCATAAACTTCGTTTTCAACGAATGTGAATACAGACCTCGCCTTCGGCTCGGCCTGTAAACTTCACATTCGTCGAAAACGAAATTTGTGCCCTTGTACTCTAATGTACTATTTTTGTGATGAAAATAAATACACAAAACAAAAGTTATTCGAAATCTCATTCGGGTAATCGCAAAATCTCTTCATGTATTCCTGAAAATTTTTAAAATCTATTTTTCCATATTATGCAAAGGAAATGAAAAAAGATTCAGAAAGGAATAATCGGCTAGAAAATGGATTTTTTTTTCTTTTATGTCGGCGGAAACTTCGAATCACTTTTTCTCTTCACGTATTAAGGAAATATCAATATTTCAGGGAGCAGAAATTCCAAAAATGCAAAAAAAATGGCGGGAAGAACTAAAAAATTCATTTTTCAATGTCCCCAGAAAGTTTTAAAATTTATATATATTTTCGAGTAATGGAAGAATATCCATAAATTCGATTTCTATCCCTGTCTTTTGATAGAATGAACAGAACAAATGATAGAAATTGAGAATTGGAGCCTGCAAATTTTACCGGATTATTATTATGTAACTTTTTATTTATTTTTAACAGTGTTTGTCACAAGAAGCTTGTGAATGACCATCGCCCGAGGGCCTTCAGCCTGGTATTTACATATGATGTACAATGTTTTGATTATAATACACAGAAAGAAAATAACGAAAAAGAAAACAACAGAATAGATAATTAAAAATTTAGATAGCTGATAGTATTGTATGGTTGAATAAGAAAGATAAGTGGTTTTACATCATCATGGATAAGATGAGTGTGAAACAGTTTGAGAGATGTGGTACCTAATGGTGAAGGAAGTAGAGAGCTATTTAGTCTATTCGCTATAGCTACCATTTGCTGTACATTTTTGGGGATACTGGTCGACTTGATGTCTTTCGATGTTTTTTGGGGCGTAGAATCCGAATTTGAAGATCATTTCGACGAGAACTGATGCAAACAAAAGTTATTAACAATTTAATTTTTTATTGGATCATATTACGGAAACGGTTATAGATAGGGAAACAGGTTTCAAACAAAAGATGTTTGATCTGTAAAAATACACATTTTTTATTTTATAACTTTTTCTCCTAACTATGATAGATAAAAAGTTATCGGAGGTGGGCCGCGCGTTGCGCGAGATCTTGTCGCGTTCCGATGCATCTATCGGCTAACTCAATAGAGATAAAAAAAAGTACTTCAAATAAAAAATGTTTGTTATACAATTTTACATATTATTAGTTTTTGCTTCCGCATGGAAACATTGTGACCGCTGCTTTTTGCGATCTTCCAATTTTGCCTGGAAATGATGTAGAATATCATGAAACGTGAAGATATGATGTTTTTAGAAAATGTGTGTATGTATGTGCGAAAGTATGTGGTCATTTTTCGGAAAATTTTTATAAATTATACCAAAACAAGCAGGGGTAGAAGCCCTAATTGGCAGAAGTCATGTGACCGTTAATCCATGCGTTTTTTTTCTCGTTACCAATTACATTGGTAATAAGCTTCCGAATGGAAGCCATTCCAATTTCACACATAAAAAATCTGTGGCGATCACTCGATCCTTAGTTGCAGTGCGACAACGAACGGATGAGTGTAGATGGATATGACCAATTATGGGTTTCAACAATGTTTTCCTGACCAATTCTTTTTTTAATTATAGTAAAATTATCGACTTTGAATTTTTCCTTATTATGAATAATCTAAATAACTGAACAAATGCTAAAACTATTTCAATCTCGTCGGAGTCGAGTCCGATGAGAATGCAGCGTTCGTGAAAAAAAAGTTCCATTTCATCATTTATTCATATCATCTTCAAATTTCATAAGAAAACATCATTTTTTTACATTATTTCGCATGATTTTCATAAATTATGATTATTCCAAAAAGCGACGCCTGTATTCGTAACTTTTTTTTCCCTTCGTGTCCCGACAAATTGTCAGAGATAGACGTCATCATTCAATTAGTGAATTCGTGATCGTAGTGATTATTTATGATGTTTCGAGCAAAAATTCGTCATTACGATTATTTTTTAACTTTTTCATATATTTTAATTTGTAATAAAATTGGGTGGTGCCAGATGGTATGACCGTTGTGGTCTTTTACCTACCCGTCCCAGTACCTACGCGGTACCCCAGCCTAATTCCCTACCCGCACTTGCCTCTAAGCTAACTTATATCTAACTCCACATAGCTAACTCCACATGCACTGGGTTCGTTTTCCGGCGATGAAAAAATCTTTCATCACCGGGACTCGAACCTGCGCTACTGGGACGCTTTAGTTTATAGGGCCAGCACGCTGACGACGAGCCCAAAGACGTCCTCTTTTAATTTGTAATATTTTCTTTCACATTAATTGTCTTACATCATGATGATTTTAATAACTAAATTTATATTAAGGACTCCTAATAATTGAAATATCTTGATCATAAAGACTAATTTGCTGACGTGCATGTAACTCCCACTCAAACTCACACAGATCGTCTTCAGCAAATACTGAATCCGTTAAACTCACTCTGTTATCTAGAATAGAAGAATAGAATAGAAAAAGTGCGGCTGGTCACTTAAAGCGCCCAGAGTCACCTAAATCATACGATCTTTTGTAACTTCCGCCTTAGTTTCGGTCAGTCACACAGCCCCAGCCCTGTGTTTCTCACTAGGCTAATAAGGCTGGTGACAGCCGCTTGTTGTAAGTCCTCTGGTTCCAGGAAAGCCTGGCCCCAGATTTTATAGCGACGGAGT
>NW_021680774.1:108590-115395 GCF_001412515.2 Diachasma alloeum
CTGTATGCATATTGACAGGGGGAGAGGGGTCTGTCAGCCAAGGGCCTGGCCTTGACGTGTCTATCCACCAACCTCTCCAGGGCCTCCAGGATGAAGGATGTGAGGCTTATAGGACGGAAGTCTTTTGGTTTTATATAACCGGTTTTTCCCGGCTTGGGAATGAATACTATCCTAGTCTCATTCCACACACTAGGGACATGTTTCAGGGCTATACTAGCTCTGAGTATCTTGGTTAGGGGTCCCGTGATAGTCTCTATCCCTTCCTGTAATAGGGCTGGGTAGATCCCGTCTGGTCCCGGTGCCTTGAAGGGTTCAAAGGTTTTGATGGCCCACTTGACCCCCCAGGGCTGCACTACTTTATTTGCCAATGCCCAATCATGGGTTTCGTAGACATCCCTCTGATTTTGCATTGTTTCTTTATCTCTCTCCTGGGCCTGTATGAAGCCTGGAAAGTGGGTGTTCATTAGGAGTTTCAGAGTCTCTCCCATGGTTTCCGTGTGGCTGCCATCTGGTGCCTGTAGGCTCCCTAGATATGGAGTCTTGTTTGTTCCAAGGATTTTTGCCAGCCTAGAGGTCTCCGATTGACTCTCCACATTGCTTGTGAAAGCCCTCCAGCAGTCCTCTTTGGCTGCCTTTATTGCCTTGTTGTAATCTGCGAGCAAGCCTCTGTAAGTTTTCCATGCGTCTTCCTTACGGGGGCCCGCTCTCATGTTCTTAGCTTTGTTAAAAGCTTTTCTAGCTTTGCCCCTCAGCCCACCGAGCCTCTCTGACCACCAAGGAGTCTCAGTGGGCTGCCCTTTCGGGATAAGCTTGCAGTTTGTCTCGAAGGAGTCCATGATGGCCTGGTTTAGGGCAATCGAAGCCTCCTCCAGCTGCTTTTTGTTGTTAAATCTGAGGATGATATCCCTGAGATTGTCAGATAGACTCTCTCGGTAATTTCCCCAGTTTGTTCGTCTTGGGTTTCTCACCCATTCCGTTTCTTTCACTGTGTGGATGGACATTCTTATGGTTTGATGATCGGACGCTGAGAGGTCCTTTGAGACCCTCCAGTCCCCAATCATGTCTGCCACTCTATCCGTCCCCAGAGTGATATCTATGACCTCCTGTCGTCTCCGATCTATGAAGGTAGGTTCTGACCCCCTATTAAGGATGTTTAGACCGGCCCCCATTATGAATTCCTGGAGGCTTTCCCCCCTGCCGTTAATGCCGGTGCTCCCCCATGCTACATGGTGCGAGTTGGCATCACAACCTAGCAGGAGTTCAAGTCCCCTTTCCTTCACATGGTTGCATAGGTCCTTTACTTTTTTCGAAGGAGGTGGTTCAGCCGAGTCATAGGGCATGTAAACTGACCCTACAACCAGGCTCATTTCCTCGCCTTGTCCCAGGCCCAGATCCACTTGTGCCACAGCCAGGTCTCCCTCACTAGCCTGTGAACAGAAGAAAGAGTCTAGTCCTTTAATAACAATGCAAGATCTAATTTTCTCCTGAGTGTTTGCGTGATAGATTCTGCCACAACCACTGAGGCCCTTAATAGCATTGTCCACTATCCATGGTTCCTGGATCATTGCTATGACAGTCTGCATCCCAGCTAACAGCCTGACTAGAGTAGCCGAGGCTGCTTTGCTGTGGTGCAAATTTATCTGTACAATGTGCACCCGGGTTGCAGCCATAATGATGACTACTTTCCTGGTACCTCTATGTACCCTTCTTCTGACTTTCACCACGGTCTTTCGCAAGCAGCTTGACAGTAGCTTTTTGAATCCCGCAGTGCAGTCTGAAGTTGCAGGCTTTCAGAACAGAGAGTGATCGGTCGTCTATCAGCGCAACGAAGTGGGCACTTTTCGCGTCCCTACTCTCACTGCCCCGAGCGACAACCCACTCTCTGGCCTGCAGTCCTGCATTTTGTTTCTCAAGGAAGCACAGTGCTTCTTGAGCGGTTAGATCTGGGTCTTCCACGTGTAGTACAACCCTGTGCTTCTTGGGAAGCTCCGAGGCTGCGACCACACGTACAGTAAGTCCAGCTGTTTTGTTTTCAGGGAAAAGGCTTTTCAGACAATTTCCCGTTTCCTCATCAGTGCAGCACACCATTGCCACACCTTCTCTTTCCCAGACACCGTTGAAGGTGGGTGCTTTCACCCCGTCAGCTAACGCCAGAATGGCCCTCTTCAGAAGTTTCTTCACCTCCGTTACCTCTTCAGTGCCCAGTTTCTGATCCGGATATGACTCCGGCATAACTGCAAACTTGAATGAGCTCGTAGTGTTCTGAGCATATGTGCCCTGATCCTGCGTTCTCATTCTCTTTTCTTTCGGTCTGACTGAGGGGCTTGGCGTAGTACGCTCTGATGGAAGGCGTTTTATTGCCTTCCTCGTAGCCCCCTCCCCCCTTCCCTCATCGACCTTCGCTGCTGCATNACTGCTGCATCCGTCAAGGTTGCAATGGCCCTGAGGTTTGATGCAGCTTCGCTCTCTTGCGACGTCTTCTCTCGGCTCCACTCAGTCTGACCCGATTCACATCGGTACCAGACTGGTCAGCCTTGTCAGACTTCGTGTGTTCGCCATCGCTGGCCCCACCCGAAGTTGCTTTTTCAATATTAAGATTTTTTAAATTGGTTTCCATTTTAGTCCCACGAGTACCGCGGTTAAGCGTTTTCACCTGGTGCATTGCCGCGATTGCCCAGGGCTTGGCTTGTCTCGGGTGGGTTACACCCAAGACTACTCTCAGAGGTCGCCCAGGTTTCTGAGAGGCACCGTTAGCGACACAGCTCCCCCTGTGCCACGCATCCTTAGGCACGGTATGGCCGAGGCCATGGCTTACGCCGCTCACACACATGGATTGGGTGGACTCCTCTTAGCGACCGCGGGCAGCGGTAGTCCTTAAGACCTCCACCGCCCACGACCGAGCCCCCTCACTACGACAAAGTGGGAACCCAGTAGAGGGGGACTCTGTTATCTAGTGCACTGGAATTTTTCCAGTGTTTCTGTCCAGTGCAGTACTAGCCTGAATGGGGTGCCGCTGATGAGAATAAGACCGTGGTACCGCAGATAAAATATGCAGAGAAGAGTGGGAGAAGGGCATAAAGGCAGATGACATAGGAGGACCCATAAAACTATAACTGTAGTAGGAAGGAAATATGAATAAAACAGAATATTAAAAAAATTATTGAGATGTTCTTTTCTTGGAACAAGTACTATAAGTTGAACAAATTTCAAATAAATAAGACTTTAAGGTGAATATCAATTATTTTTATTTGATATACATTTACTTGTATCAAATGAAATAATACTCGGAGTCAAGTCGCATGTATTTACCCGAAGAATGAGAAAGTTCTATTTTCTCAAGTTTAAAATATAGCGAGAGAAAGAAAATATACATATATATTAAATGATAAAAACTCTCATATATAAAGTAGTATATTCAAACCACGTAAGTCGCTGAATGTAACGAGGGAGAATGCATTCGAATTTTCAGAAGGAAAGTATGATTCATCATTGATAAATCATCAGGTGAATTCTAAAGTATGTGCGAAAAAAAATTTATTATCATTAATTTTCTCTACAAGTATTTTTTCAAACAATAATCTCTCGTTTGAATAGGATCAAATCTGACAAAAATTCTTCATGATTGTTAAATAACAGATTTTGACCCTTTTAACCACTGTATCCATTTCTCTTTTCAAGATCTTCCTATTTTTTATAATGTCCTATATCTCTAAAAATTATTTTATACATAAGACTCGGTGTCTTTTCTCTCTGTTATTTTGATACTTTAGAATTAATCATTACTCACTTTTGGGGAGTGGTTTCTTCAATTTCCGGTAAAAAGTGTGGATAAGTGTGGATAAGTTTTATCATCGAGCCCATTTTCATTGGGCTCGATGACAAAACTTAACGTGTCTGTTCAAAATATCAAATTCAAACTTGAGACGAATATTCATCGGTGACTTTAATAATGATGTATTTCATGAGAATAATCCCTTTGAAAAATATTTGAATACTCATAATTTCAAAAGAAGCATACCACGATTAACATCAACAACAAATTTCAATACTCAAATTGATATTATATTTGTCAGTAATGTGATAAACCATCAGTCTGGAGTTTATGAAACATATTTTTCTGATCATAAACCCATTTTCATTGGGCTCGATGACGTAAATGATACATCGTATGTGATTCACCAACAACACGATGATCAAACAAACTCACCTAATATTACAACGAGCAATAACATATTCCCGACAAACAGAATGGATGAGAAAACAGCAACTAAGCCTACGATTATCTCAGACGTAATACTTCCAACAAAGAAGAAATTTAAGAAGACCGCATGTGACACAGGTCATAAAAATGACCAACAAATGACTCATATGAAAATCCTCAAAAACGGGAATATCCCTGGAATCATCAGACGTGGAAATGATTCATTCCAGTTACATCATACTTGTGGCTTTGACAGTATCATGCAAATACTATTGTCAGCCTATCAAATAAATCCAATATTCAGAGATTATGTCAACATTTCACCAAGTAACAAATTGAACTTCAACAAACAAGTTCACCTCAATAATGACTGCAACTATATTTACGAAAAGAGATTGGACATTTTTTTGGAACACAGGGAATTTTTTCTTGACGTTGACGCATCATATGGGAATAATATCATTCTGAATGCAGCCATAAATGTAGTGAATTTATGGACAAAAATATTCAACTTAGATCCAAGTTGTACAACACACATCAATTGTCCTGTATGTGGCAATACAACTATGAGTGAAGCCATCATAAAAATAAACATCGACGCAATGTTTCAATACACTTAAAATGATTTTCTATCCGTTTTACAGGCAACTTTTCAAACAATTGACTTGGAAATTTCAGAATGTGAAATGAAGGGCCATACATATGTCCATCAATCGGTTGAATTTCACAAACACCTTCTAATTGAATGCCCTTCAGATCATAATTTACTCGTCCCCCTTCATGTTTTCCCTGAGATTTTGAATGTGCGTCATTCGACATATTCTTTAGCTGGAATCGTCAATTTTATAAACCCAACAATCATCAGTCCCACAGCGATTGGCCATTACAATGCGTGTGTGTTAAAAAAAGGTGAATGGTGTAAAATTGATGATTTACATTCTGGGGTACTTACTGAAATTCATAATAGAGAAAATGTTTGTCCACATTTATGTGTTTATACAAAAGTTCATGAATGATCACTATATCTCGATCTTTTCAGATATTCCCGAAGATATTTCAGTAACTAGGACCACATTCAATATTCCTGAGTCTGGGGATAGATTGAGGCAGATTTGAACTAAAGTTGAATTTGGACTGCTGATGAAAGATTGATGTATTAGTACGTTATAAAAGCAGAAGCGCACATAACCTACTACAATATAGTGAAAAGTAGGATGTGGTGAGGTCGGACAATAAGTTAAGGGCTTAATGTGAAGACGGCCACAACGGTCAGACATTCAAAAAAAAAATCTTAATGATCAGAATATAGAAAGGTCATAAAGATCAGATAGTAGAAGAGAGATAAGAGTCGCACAATAAAAGGGTCACATGGGTCTTACAATAGAAGGGTCACATTGGTCTTACAATAGAAGGATGACAAGGGTCGTCAAATTGAAGGGTCACAAGGGTCAGACACCATAAGGGTCGAATCCCAAGGGTCGAACTTCATAAAAGTCAGACACATGAAGAGACAAATGATGATTTTGAATAATCGACAGAATTTGATACATAAAACTATGCTCCTCATAACGGGCATACTACACCGAATTTCTTCTGATCCTTGTGACTGATGCATAAAACGTACTACCCTTAACATGCCCGATTCTACTTGTCTCTATGTTGTAGTAGTCAGTGTACGCTGCCGTATTACGGTTGAGGTTTGTCTGTGACACTTTTTTGCATCTACTTGTCTGTACTCCTCAGATATTGGTTGCTTTATTGACCCTCAATATGTATGATGAATCTAACCTTCATGACACCCTAGCCCAAAAAATCGAGCTCAAAAAAGTCTGACCCTCAAAACATCTGAGCTTATAACATCTGACCCTCAGAATGCCCGACTCTTGAGAAATATGCAACCATATACTCAGAATGACAAATCATTCAATTGATTCTCATAAAGTCTGACCCTTGACGCTTCTGAACTATGAAAACCTTTGACCCCTAGAAAAATCGACCTTTAGAACGAAATACATACAACAAATTTGACCCTCAACATATTTGACTCTTAAAACATCGGACCCTCTACGCATATAACCTTTGAAGAGTGAAACATGAACTCAATTCATTAATAGATTCTTCCACAGTTTTCCCCAATACTACACATGAACGTGGATGTCGTCTTGCTGAAGAAGGATTAAAGTGGTGGATGGCAGGAGTATAAATCGCGATTTGGAAAGAGGAAATTGACCCTTAGATTATTAATTACCCTATAAACTTCTGGACCTTGGAGAATCCGACCCTTGAAACGTATGAAATCCAACACACTTGACACTCAAAAAGAGAAACATAAAGTTGATATAATGATATATTTTTCTACAGACTCACCCAGTACTGAACATAAATAAACAACTATTTCGTCTTGAATAGCAGAGCATTGAGTGGAGATTTGAAAAGAGAGGCGATATACAGCTGAGTTTATTTCTCGAGCAAGGAGCACTGTGACATTATTTGGGATCGAAATAACCTAAACAAGTCGAAGAATAAGCCTGCACAAGCGAGAAACACCAATAAAATGACGATATGTGACTTTTTAAGAAAAAAGATTTTTTGATGAAGTGCTCT
>NW_021680774.1:116279-134023 GCF_001412515.2 Diachasma alloeum
TTTCCCCAATACTACACATGAACGTGGATGTCGTCTTGCTGAAGAAGGATTAAAGTGGTGGATGGCAGGAGTATAAATCGCGATTTGGAAAGAGGAAATTGACCCTTAGATTATTAATTACCCTATAAACTTCTGGACCTTGGAGAATCCGACCCTTGAAACGTATGAAATCCAACACACTTGACACTCAAAAAGAGAAACATAAAGTTGATATAATGATATATTTTTCTACAGACTCACCCAGTACTGAACATAAATAAACAACTATTTCGTCTTGAATAGCAGAGCATTGAGTGGAGATTTGAAAAGAGAGGCGATATACAGCTGAGTTTATTTCTCGAGCAAGGAGCACTGTGACATTATTTGGGATCGAAATAACCTAAACAAGTCGAAGAATAAGCCTGCACAAGCGAGAAACACCAATAAAATGACGATATGTGACTTTTTAAGAAAAAAGATTTTTTGATGAAGTGCTCTCTACTTACATGTTATGAATCGATCGACGCAAAATTTTTCACATAAGTACGATCCAATATTGCTAATTAGTAGCAAGAACCTCAGATGTTCATCTCAAGCTTTACGTGTACTACAGAAGGTCACATCGACTCACAAATGAAAACATGAGAAAAACGCGAATATCTCGAAAACTTTGACTGCGTTTCACACCAACACATTGCAGATCTACAAAAAAAAATCGTACACATTGAATGCTACACGCCTTTGCTCTACACATACACATGTTTTTTTTATACACAACCCAATGAATTTTTGCACAGAAAGTTCTGCACACAGTAAAACTGCACAGAACGGTTTTTCACATTTTTACATTCACTAATTCTTACTCCACCTACACATTCATCCATTACACACTTCTAAATTACACCGAGAGTTCCACACACTTGTTATTCACACAAAACTAATTGTGTGAGAGATACAACAATTGTGTTGAATTTTTTTACAAATATGTAGACGGTTCTTCCATGTGTGCAAGTCAATGCTATGCGTGTGTAAGTCCTCGTTACATGTGTGTGAATCGGTTTCATGCGGGTGTAGGTCGATTTTCTTATGTGTAAGTCAATTAGATATTGTAAAAATTCAAAATAATTCGAATTGTGCAGTGTTTCGATATATTGCTGTAGTTTTTTTAAATTCTGCGGAGCGGAGAATGAAAAAGGTAAGATATTATTATTTTTTTCTTTTTTATATAAGAATTTTTTTAATGATACACTGTTAGAAATTTTTTGAAATTCAAGTGACTGGTGCATCTGAATTTTCAGTTTTAGGAATTTGAATTCAATTTAAGATCAAATGGTCCATAGAATTTCCTATTTATCTTGAAAATTCAACAAAATGGAGTTTTTTCATGTTAGGCGAACATTGAAATTTCAATGACGTCTTGAATTTTCAAATTCATTGTGAAAGTTGAATATTCCATTCATTTTTTAACCGATTTGAATTTTTTAACCGAATGACAAAATGGCCGAATGGCTAAATCGCGGTTTTCGGCCCTAATGACATGGATAATTATAATTATATGGGTAAAAGTAGAAAGGAAGCACATAAACGAAAGATATAAAAATCATTTTCAATATTCCGGAAATTTACGAAAATAGCATCCACATATTATTTGAATAAAGAACATACGTTGCTAAGTGATTAATAAACAATAAAAATTGTGATAAACTCTCATTGATTTTCTTAAATGAAAACGATAAATGTCATTTATTAAGGTGGTTTTTCATTTGAAACTCATCTCAATAAAACCTATCAAGGCATCAAAAGTTGAGACACCGAAGAGAGAACAATAAAAAAGAGTGGGGATACCTACAAGTGCCAAGATAAAATGGTGAAATAAATGTGATTGTAATCCGAGTGATCGGTACTAAATTACTATTTCCACAGTTGGCTTTCGACGACGATGATGAGCTAGAGGACGGAGAAATTCGAGTTGTAGATGCAGATGATGATAACGATGAGATTGAAGAGGGAGAAATTCAAATTGAGGCAATGGAAGATGATAACGACGAGGTTGAAGAAGAAGAAATTCAAATTGAGGATTTAATGGAAGACGATGACGATGACGATGACATAGGGTTTGCGGGGCGCATTGACGGGGATCACGTTCCAGGTCCAAGGCGTGGAGTTCAATTTTGGGAGGATGCAGTGTATAGGCAAAACATTGAGGATAGGGAGTTTGCGGAAAATTTTGGGGATGCATTGTTTGCGGAACGCCGGGATGGTGATGATGATGAGGAGGATGACGATGATGGGGGCATTGATATACCTCAAGCGGATTTACTTGTAACTGACGATAGGCAACGCAATACAGAGCGGTATATTTGTCAAGGTTACAATTACCACCGTGATCGGCGTCACCGTGGTATACTGAGGTGTAGTGTTCGACGAAGAGGTTGTACAGCATTATTGCGGATAAATCGCAATGGTGACATACGTCTCTATAATATTCACAATCATGAAATGACCTCACATCTCGTGGAGGAAGTACACATGAGGAGAGAAATACTCCGCTTGGCTCGTGACACTACTGACTCTCCGGACTTGATTTATCGAGAGGCTACAAGAACGTAAATTCCAAAAAACACTCGTCAATAGGGAAAATTAAATTATTGTCAATTTATTGGAGATGACCCTGTAACCAACAGAAAATTTTCTCCACGTTATCTCGTTGATTACCGTGGGATCAGGGGTGAAAATTCGACATTTCAAAATATTCATTTTTTCTTCTCATTCTCTCGAGCGAAAAATAATCAAAACTAGCGTCCAACCTAAAATTTATGATTGCAATATGGGACGAAGTTCTCAGTTAATTCTCAGCCCCCTAGTTTGCTAATTCTCGTGGGTTGAAAGGTGGGGAGTTGAAGTCTCGACTTTGTCCAGATAGATTTTTTTTTTGAAGTGAACTTTCTTTAGCTGTCGTCATTGGAAAATGAAAAGTGGGCCGTTACGCGGAGTGTTAAGCGAGAAGGGAGTTGATGGGAGAATAGTGGTGAGAATGCGCGGAGAGTGGATCTTTAACTTATGGATCCGCCTGATAACATTTGGACGGGGCTTTAGCTTAATGTTTAACTTTCGCACTCACACTGTTTCAAAATTTTTTAAAATGTCAAATTACTGATCGTAATATGGAACAAAAAAAAGGAAGATTTCGGTCATATTGCCTGGTTACAGGGTTCTCCATCAACTATGACAATTCGTAATTCCGCGGGCATTTTCTCAAAGTACTTTAGATTTCACTTGTGGTGTTGTATTTATTCTCACGGCCAGGCATCCCAATGCAGCTCGATATCTCGTATCTGAAGCAGCAGCTTTTACGATGATCTCACGAGAACGAGCTCGACATCGACGTCCCATCCCACCCAACCTGCTTGGCATGGATGGACCTCTACGTAACTATCGGTTCACTCAAGATATGTACCGAGGACAAGTGCATATTCCGAACCCGCGCGACGGTGATGCAATTGCGCAGATCTTCATTGAAGGAAGCATGCTTCAGCGATTAAATAATGCACGGCATCTGCATTTCGATGGCACATTCAAGGTGACCTTAACTAATTCTATGTGATTTTTCAGTCAAAGACTTGGAATATGCCATTTTCCTGGCGCTGCGCGTATCCAAGGCCTGGGAGGCCGATTACAAAACAGGAGTGCAGCGTGCGCCCGCGGGTATGCACGACATTTTTGGCTTCTGATATCGCAGTTCTTTCACCACGCTCACCAACGCACTTCAAATTCGTAATCGACCCCTTGGTCTGGAAAAATATTCGGGGCACGCCATTTAACCCTCTCAGGCACGGAGATCACGAAACGTAGTGGGGTGAGCGGCGCGGGGGCGCGTGTGCGTTTGTAAGCGCCATAAGAAATGCACACACACGTAAATGACCACAAAAAGGGGGGACAGCAGTGATGCCTGTACGTTTGAAAAAATTCAATAGAAAATCCGAGCGAATTGTCTAGGAAATTCTATTGGATTTCTATCGAAAATTCTATCACTTTTTCGCCGTTTCCTATTGGAATTTTTTTTCCAATAGAAATATTTAATAGAACATATTTTTATCGAAAAAGTTTTGATTTTTATTGAGGCTTTTTATTTGAGGCTTGCTGTTTAATATTCGTTAAGCTACCTACCTAATTGTCATATATATCTATGACAATTAGATAAGCAGCTTAGCTAATATTAAACAGCAAGCCTCAACAATGCGCGCGCGGAAATATCTAGTTGATTCAAAAAATCAAAAGTGTTATTCAAAACGGGCCCCTCGCAGATTCCTTTGGCCCGAGTTTTCGGTCCACTTCCCAGAAGATTAAAAAAATTACTAGACATTCATTCCAGGTTGCGCGTAGCCGCGGTGACCTCCCAAGTAAAGCTTTGATTTAACCTCACCTTTACGAAAATGCACAGAATCTAAAATTGATTCAAAAAATCAAAAGTGTTATTCAATTCTGCAATGGCTGCAAGTTATTCTATTGCGAGTTTTCTATAGAATTTTCTCGGCATAAATTTTCCACGCTTTTTTGCTCAATTTTTTAAAATGGAAAACGCAAAAAAATTCAATGTAAAAAACTTACGAAAAGAAAATTTACGCCTATAAAATTCTATAGAAAATTCTCAATAGAATAAATTGCATAGAAAAATGAAAAACTATTGATTTTTTTTCTATAAAAATGTTTAATTAAATTTTTTTATTGGTAAAAAACTCTGATGGAAATCGGCGAAATACTGATAGATTTTTTCAATAGAAATCCAACAGAATTTCAATAGAATTTCCTAGCGAATTCGCTAAGATTTTCAGGAAAGATGTACTAAAGACCCATTTTTTTAAATACTAAATTTAATACATTTTTATGAACTGTGGCGTTTACTGAGTTGGGTTCGGATGTAGTAACGTCGCTTAGAGGTTAGCGATGTATTTAGAAGACGGCTTATCAATAAAGTTGGGCATTATGGGGCTCAAATCCAGCCGCGTTCCCGCCGCGAGCTCTGGATAACGCTGGTAAGGCGAGATTTTATACTGTCTTGCCATAACACACTGGACTTTAGACACTGGATTTAATTTCATGAGAACCTCCGTTTAATGCTGAATTTGATTCAATTTCCCTCATGAGGGAAGGCGCAAGATAGGGGTATGCCCTGTACATCTTATGAGCATCAAGATATACATTTGAGGATTTCATAGAGGTTGAAATTTAAATTGATAAGTAAGAAATGTTACCCAGACCTCACAGTAAACTACCCATACCATCAACACAATAATTAACAATTTTAATTTTGCCAAATAAAAAATAATTTTTTTGAATTTTGAACTTTAAAATAATCCAACACCCATAGTAAATTCTGAATATGACTTTTTAAAAAAGGTTTTCCGATATTACATTCAATAGATAAACTCAATTAAAATCATTAAACTCAAATCCACGTGAAGTCATGTCTCGGTATCTTTCACCAGATTTTCTTTTAAATTTTTTCATACGTGTGAGAGGGTTAAAACAAATTACCCTCCCCCAAGTGCTTGCCATTCTGCTTCCCAAATGGTAATTTCGGCCTCGGGGGGGGAGGGGGGGGGGGAAATTTTGTTCTCCACGGCCAGCCCGGAAATATACTATATCAATCCTGTTGCGTTAGTTGGAGTGAAAAAAGATGATTGGAGATGATTGCTTTCAGGTGGTACCATTTTCCCCGCGTGTGTCTCAGCTGTTGGTGATTCACATGCATGTAGCTAATACGGTAAGTACATTTTTTCTTTTTAAAGCCGCTTTTTTAGAATCACGGAGGAATAAGTGACGCAAGCGGTAGAATAAATATTGAGATATTTATCATACATAAGGTGGTAAATGGTTTTATGATACAAGTGAAAAAAATGCCTATTTCTCACTTGTATCATCAAATGTCGTATGATACACATGAAAAAAGATGCTTCCTAACGTGTGTGATTACAGCCCTCGCTTTCGGCTCAGTCTGTAACCCTCACACTAGTTTTTTTCACGTTTACCATCTTATACTGTTCTGGAAATGACATAAATAAGAAGGGGAAGCAGGGCAAAATTGACCCTGATTACTTGCTATCAATTTCTCACAATAAATCTCAGGCAATACGTATATATACGTAATCAATTCAATTGTATGTGTATATATTAGCCAATGAGTAGAGTGGATTCAATAGAATTTCCGACAAAAATGAGTAACTGTTATGATTAGACAAAAGCAATGCTGTCATTTGTAAACAACAGCGCATTTTCTTGCGTTGAAATTTTGCTACTGCTACAAGAACTCAATGATTTGTGAAATGATTTGATAACAGCCTCTCGCTGCTATTTGCCCTGTACTGATAGTCTTCCAATATTTCAATTAAGGGCTTTGCCCCGGCGTATGTACTCATACAAAAGCGTACGGAAGACCTGTATAGAGCAGTAATAAGGAGGATTAAAGAATTAGCTCCAGGTTTGGAATATTCTCTTCAGACTGTGGTCACCGATTTTGAAAGAGGGTTGGTCAATGCCATCGCTGCAGAACTCCCCAATGCTTCTCTCATTGGATGCGGTTTTCACTTTCGACAGGTAAAGTGCGACGAATATTGTCGCCTATTCATCGTCAGAAACTGCTATAATATCTAGCAATGCGAATATCATCCAGCGAAAGTTTACCCCTCAAGTACGGGGTCCATAGACGGATATGGACAATCATCGCGCGGTCGATTGCAATATCCTTTCCAATTTTCAAAATATTTCCTTTTTGTAAACTATTTCTTGAAAACGAATGATTGACCTTCAATATGACACTAGTTTGACATTTCAATTTTTATTTCGACTAACTAGATTGTGAGAAAATGACGAAAATTTTTTCACTCTTCGTAACAAAACTTTGAGTTTCATTTACCGAGGAAATTTTCCCGGAAAAATCAGCCATCAGAACCAGATGGATAAATAAAATCATCTGAACTACTATCTTTTCGTCACGGCGGGCGTTACAGTGAACATTCTCTCCCGCTGCGCGGTTCACTTTCCCGCCTTGCCGTGACGAAAAATTGCGTTCTAACCTCGGGAGGTAAAATAAAGGATCCTTAGCCGCGTGCTTACCAACCTTGCCTTCGGCTCGGCTGGTAAGCACGCGGCTAAGGGTCCTTTATTTTACCTTCCTGGGTTAGAAATATACTATTGTTGTGACATGACTTAAAAAACGAATTAAGGCTCATTTAGTGAGTGATTTTTGTTTATAATAGTGGCCTAACTACAATTGTTTTGTGTCCATTAGTATTGCCATTTTATTTTGTAATTTTTTAATCACTGGTTTGGAAGTTATGTACGTCCGGTCGTTGAGTCTCACCAGAGGTTAATGGTTATAGTTATGAATAAAATGAATTGATTATCCATAGGCAACCATGAGACATTGGCGTCGCTGTGGACTTTCAAATGCCCCAAGAGAAGCTCTCTATCGGACATGGGCTCTGACCCACACTCCCCCCGCGCATTGGGATGCAAGTTTACAGATCATATTACGTTATCTGGATCAGATAACTGAGCAGTATCCTCAAATTCAGGAGTACGGTAGACACTTACGTCGCCAATGGCGACCTTTGGCAGATGTAATTTTCACAAGGAGTGCCGTAAGGACAAATAATGTGGCTGAGTCGTTCAATCGGTACATTGTGAGCCGATTCGGCGGAGTCCATGTTTGGGCATTTTTGGGTAATTTTCCTACGTTTCAATTTTTATTCAAGAAAGAATTGACGATTCATTGCAAGCTCACCAATTAAAAAATCTAAATTATTTCTATTCGTTTCCGTTGTAGAAAAAATGCGTCAAGAAATGAGTCGTACGGGACTCAGTTTGCATAGAGTAATGGACGGTCATCAGCCTCGTAATGTGAGAAATCGTGCTCAGTTAAATGAAGACATAAGAATCGTAAATCTGCAAGCTCTACTCGATCTTCCTGGACGGTGAAATTTGTTGCGAATATCGACACTGTTAGAAATTTTTGGAAATTCAAGTGATTGATGCATGTGAAATTTTAATTTTGTGAATTTGAATTTGATTTAAAGTAGCTTATCAGTTATCCTGGCGATCCAGGAGCCGCGGTATTTGCGTGGCTGTTGCGTGGCTATTAGGATTCTCATTTTTGGAACTAAAAAGGGGGAAATGATATCTGAAAACACAATAAAAGTGGATAGACGAATTATTAGTTTATATTTGCACTGTTTATAACATTGTTTTCTATCAATTGATTAAAATTAATGTGAGTGTATATAAGCCCCCTGACACTCGACGAAACTACAGTCGACGCTAATGAGGCTGCCGCTGTGGCGCTGGCTGTACTGTCGTTTGACCCGTTCGTTCGCGCCAGTCCATACGCCGTTTGAACACCCATATGCCACTGTCGTTGATTCACAGAGGCGATGGTATAGATAAACGAGTAACATCTCCTCTGTGGTCTATTTAATAAGAATAAGGGAAGATTTTGGGAAGGGGTGAATGATCAAATGAAAGGAGAGTGTTCTCATTATAATAAAATTTATTCAAACATAAATATGAAGGATACAAAAACGTTCAGGTTTTCATTAGCTTTGCCATTTTTCTCTTCTCTTGATTCATTTTTTTCTGCTCGGCGTTAAAGCGTACGCAAAATTCTCGCATGCGTGTCGAGATGAACAAATGGATTGTTTGATAAAGAATATCTGTCGCATGCTCTTTGCAAGCAAAAGAGAAATTAGGATATTGATAGACATCTTCAAGAATATCGTCAAATAAATAGGGGGAATTGGAATGATGGATGAATCGCTCTTCGAGAAATAGTATGAAATGATACATTTGGTTGTTAGGGTGTAGAAGAGGACCTTTCATTAGGACGTCAGAAAAATGTGATTCTGGGATAGGTCTGTGGTCAGGCTGTAAAAGTGCCTTTTTACAGTTGGGACACCCAGCATTGTTCATCACTCGCTTGATAATATTACCAGTCATGAGATACATCATGCAATTTGAAATCTCTGGTTGAGCATAATCATGGTCAAAAATGTCCTCCAACTCCATTTCACCATCTCCAACTATTTTATCTAGTTTATCCTTTACCGCTCGGGTGAGTTCAGAGTCAGGGTTTTTTTTGTAAATAGTTTTTAGTTCAGAAAGTGTGATAAGAGGTTCACATAGTTTATCAGTCGCTCTTACTGTACAGTTTCCTGTTTTAGGAGGTTTTAGTACACTGTAGGTAGTTAGAACTTTGTATATTTGTAGGAAATTAGGAGTAGTTGGATGGTCATTACTCCCCCCTGCTTGACGAACAGAGCCAAAAAATTTCTGGAGAAGGAAAAAAAAATGAAGAAACAAACAAACATGTCATATTAAAGAGTGTAAATCAGTCTGTGAATCAGGGTGAAGCAGTCATCAAATCATAATTAATATGTAGAAAAGTGATACACGTGGAAAATATTAGTTTCTGTGTCATAATGCCACAGAGCAGAGGCAGAGAGATATCAAGCAAAAGCTCAGAAAGTCACAAGGATAGCAAACCAAATCACACAAATCGTAGCTCTTCAAACCTCAAGACAATCCTGATTTATTCTTCCCGTAAGAACATATGGAAATCCACACTCTTTGGTGAGATATTCAACTAACTCTAGAGTTGATTTCAGTGTTACACGTAGTCCTTCTGCTGTCTGTCTGGTCAGAAATAAATCCCTTGGAATACGTCCTTCATCAACATATTCCTCCCATTTGTTCAATTTATTTAAAGCCTCTTCAATCACCTGTACAAATGAACAATCCAATGAATTTCAAAATTCTCTCATTTATTCAATTTCATTAAAATATTCTTCTACCTTGTAGTCCACATTCCCAGGTTCTACGCCATTCATGTCTTCTGTTCGATTGAGGGCATCGAACATGTTATTAATAAATCTACAAAATTCTGCAGTCTCGCCACAGTCTTTCAAATCATCGACTCGATCACGGAAAATATCCAGGCCATGAGCAACTGAATTGCTGAAAACCTGGAGGACAAAATTCTTTAGAATTCGGACGACAATGTCGAGGTTATAACAAGACGAAATTACTTATACAATAATCAATGGATTGAGATCAACGAATGTTCAATTAAGGATCCTTCCATGCAGGAAACTTCTCACGACTGTTTTAGTATTTCTCACTGTCTCCGTATGACAATCAGTATTACTCGTACCTGAGTAGCCAATCTCACCCTCATCTTCGATGAATTGTTCAGCTCAAGGTGATTGATTGACAATCGAGGGCATACAAGTTTCCCCAAACCAGCGAATTCTTTATCTACTTTATGTAATGTCTCGAAGTGTTTCCATTGTATTAGTGGCTCATCAGGAGCTAACTATAGAGTGGAGAACATTATTCGATCATTATTATCATTATTGAGCAAGGGAAAAATCACCAATACATCACTGATTCTTCACTTACCTGTAACGTTTTTTTGTTGAATAAACGATTACGAATCGTGTTGAGCAGGTGAGGCGTATCAGAGAAAATCCATATTCGTCTATTTTCGTCCAGAGGATGTTCAAACGAGTTTACCAGCGACTCTCTTTTTCCACAGACATCATTTTGTCCCCAAAACGCTCTATTTGTGGCAGCCCCATCAGTCACAACACCGTGAACTTTTGCTCCAGCATTTTCGAGCAGGCTTATCGATTTTATGATAATATGTGAAGCAAAAACAGCTATGGGTTGGGCATAAGATTCTGTCAACGACTGGAACATGATGACGAGGGCCCGATCGGCTCTCTTATCGAAATTAACAGTATTCTCACCACTTTCACCAAAATCAGCCAAGCCAGTAAATGTCAAGTTCTTGGTATTGACATCAATGCTCTCTCTCGTGTGCACTTCATCCAGGAGAAGAATACCGTGCTTGTCTTTATCGTCTTTCTTTTCTAGTGCCAACTTGAAAACCTCGAAAAACTTAGGATCAAATCCACATGATGCAGTTATCTCGGAGAGATATCTTCGGATTGTGCGGATGCTAGGAATCGGTAATACGTTGTGTTTGCATATGAATCCATACCCCGATGGAGAACGCATGTGGAATAACATGCACAACAGAATCCATTCCTCGCTATACCTCCTACCTTTTGAACTCTTCCTTTTTGCAGCACTTAGGATTTCTTTCAACGCAGTGGCTTCATTCTTCGATAACCGACCCTTCTCTTCATATGATGCAATATCAGAATTGCGATAACGTTGTAATCTCTGGAAACACATCAAATTCCTTCTTATAATAATCGACTTTTTCATTTGCTCGCGTTGCAGCCTTTCTCGAAGAATTTAATTTGGTTTTTAATTTGGATAATGCCATTTTCTTATTCGGGGAAAGAATAATTCGAATTCGTTTCATATTCCCACGGTTATGAGCACGTCTAATTCTCTGGGTGACTATTTTTTTAATTCTTTGACAGACCTTGCACTTATTATAAGCAGTGACACCCTCAGGCATTAATAAAGGACATCGGTTATGGTGCCGTATCCCTCTGACATCAATGTGGACAAGATCGCAATTAGTTTGTTTCAACTCGCTTTGAAGTTGACATCCTGAGCAGACCTGGAGCTCATTCAGCGTTGAGATGAACTGTTCCAATTGTTCAACTCTCCTGATCGGTTGAAAAATCTCACGGTTAACTGAGGGTTTCACAGGCTCATTTAATACATGAATTTGTGGAATCAGATCTTCGCTGAAGGTTATTTGCTTCCACACAATCAATTTAATATCAATGTCAGCTTGAATTTCTCTTGTTTCGAAAAAGTGTAAGCAGGTCCTGGTGCCGTTGGTTGAAATTTCTTTTGCCCACCGGGGAGGAAGTTTGAGAGCTGCTTGGGACAGTTGCTCCAAAGTGATGGGAGATTCAGTGTTGTTACTACTTTCAGAATCGGGGGGAGAGGGAGGAAGTTCGAATCTTAATGCTTCATCTACATTTGTAGAGTCGCATGTCGATTTTTTTTGTCCACTTGATAGTGCAGGTTCATTCGTAGTTGTAGTATTACATAGAGCAGCAGGAGCTGTAGTATTACATGGAGCTACAGGAGATGCAGTTTTACATGGAGCTATACTGGCTGTAGTAGTCGTAGTATTACATGGAGTTGCAGAATTACATCCAACACTCACCGTACTCCATCCTTCGGTCCAAGGGAAAATTGAGGGTATTGCACCTGGTTCCACTTGTGGACGAGTGTATGATGTCTATGATCAAAAGAGAACATTTAATGAGAACACAATTCAAGGTTGAATACTTCAGTACGAAGGACTACTCAGTCCTCAAAGCATGGCATGAAAAAAAATAAAAATAAAAATATCATGGATTGTTTCACCCATATTATTCAACGACTTGTTGGATCCCTTCCGTTTAGACCCTCAATCAGCTCCTCAGTGCTCAGCCCTTACCAGATCATCCATATAATATTTTGATTAGACTTCTCCTCATTAAACTCTTATGAAAATGGAGTGAGTAACCTATCGTTTCAGTACATATAGACAAATTGATTGATAAGCTTACCACTCCCAGAACTGTTCCATTAGAAGCCAAACGTTCACATTTCCACCGAATTTGTTCTGGCAAGAAATGTTTCTCACATATTGCCTTCCTGGATTTACCATCATTCAAATCGTTTCGCCTGATGGCCTCTTTCCACTTATTCAATTTGTCCACTTCTTTCGGAACAGTAAAAAAATGATATTTTCCGGGATTGTGTTTATAACCAGAGGTGCAGCCAGGGACTGCGCAGGTGTTGGGCATCGAGGTGCCAAAAATGTCACATAAACAACATTCACTTCACTCCAATACTGTTCCAATTATTTCCGATGCACTTCACACATTATTTATCTCCTTTCTCATTTCATCGCCGAATTAATCAAGTGATCTAATTAATAAAAATGGAAGCCTCTGAAACTAAACACCTGAACGAACCAAGACGACCAAGACAGCTGAGTACTTCATGAGGTTTTGTGTCGGTTCAAAATCGAAAGGCGCGCAAACCACAGAATAGTCAGCGCCGCATGCGGGCGCCTCAACAGCGATGACGTTGTTGCTACATGGGAATGAGAGTGAGTGTCAGGGGGCTGGTGTATATAACGATAATGCAAGTCCCGTAGGGGGGATGCCGGGAGATGGCGGCAGTGTCGACATCCCAACGGGGTCGGTCAAGTCGACAGCAGTCGCAGCCAGAATAAGTGAGACCCCAACAGAGGTGGGGCGCCACGGTCGATTCTGACGGCTGGGTGAGCTGCCTGTGCCGGCAACTCGGCAGTAGGGCCAGAAGAAGAATATCCATGGATTTTTGGAGTGGGGGACAAGCATATGAGTGGGAATTACGTAGAGTGGGGGCACCCTGGGTAGGGAAAACTTCTGCTAGAAGCCCGATAGCAGTCCCGCTGTCACAGAGGTAGGTTCGAAGCAGAGTTTATGTCCTCCTTGTCCTCAATGTTTACTTTATATTTTTCCGTTGATTCATTCGCCCGCTAATTAATATTAAGGGATGAGACAAGGACTTTTCGATGGAGAATTAGATTCCCCATCTATCAACCCCCGTTTCATGCCTTAATCTTTGTAATAAAAAAATTAAAACTGCGACGAAAGTCACGGTGCTATGAGAAACCCAATGGTTTCTCGGCGCAGAGCGCCACCCCAATAATTCGCCCGCTAATTAAAAAATCGTCTCTCCCCTCCTAATTAACATTAAAGAATGAAACCACTACTGTTCGATGGAGAATTAAATTCCCCATACAGCAACCCCCGTTGCATCCCTTAATCTCTGTAATCAAAAAATAAAAACTGCGACGAAAGTCGCGGCGCTATGAAAAACTTGATGGATAACTCGCCCGCTAATTAAAAAATCGTCTCTCCCCTCCTAATTAACATTAAAGAATGAAACCACTACTGTTCGATGGAGAATTAAATTCCCCATACAGCAACCCCCGTTGCATCCCTTAATCTCTGTAATCAAAAAATAAAAACTGCGACGCAATTTACGACGCTATGAAAAACTTGATGGATAACTCGCCCGCCAATTAAATAATGGTCTCTCTCCTCCTGATTAATATTAATGAATGAAACTAATGCTGTTCGATGGAGAATTAAATTCCTCATACAGCAACCCCGGTTTCATCCCTTAATCTCTGTAATCAAAAAATAAAAACTGCAACGCAATTTACGGCGCTATGAAAAACTTAATGGATAACTCGCCCGCCAATTAAAAAATCGTCTCTCTCCTCCTAATTGGTTTCATTCCTTAATGTTAATTAAGAGGGGAGAGACGATTTTTTAATTCGCGGGCGAGTTATCCATTAGGTTTTTCATAACGCCGCGACTTTCGTCGCAGTTTTTATTTTTTTATTACAGAGATTACCCCCTCCACGGGGTTCCCACTTTGTCGTTAGTGAGGGGGCTCAGTCGCGGGCGGTGGGGGTCTCAAGGACTACCGCCGCTCGCGGTCGCTAAGAGGAACCCACCCAATTCATGTGTGTGAGCGGCGTAAGCCATGGCCTCGGCCATACCGTGACTAAGGATGCGCGGCACAGGGGGAGCTGTGTCGCTAACGGTGCCTCTCAGAAACCTGGGCGACCTCTGAGAGTAGTCTTGGGTGTAACCCACCTGAGACAAGCCGAGCCCTGGGCAATCGCGGCAATGCACCAGGTGAAAACGCTTAACCGCGATACTCGTGGGACCAAAAATGGAAACCAATCTAAAAAATCTCAGTATTGAAAAAGAAGCTTCGGGTGGGGCAAGCGATGGCGAACACATGAAGTCTGACGAGGCTGACCAGTCTGGTACCGATGTGAATCGGGTCAGACTGAGTGGAGCCGAGAGAAGACGTCGCAAGAGAGCGAAGCTGCATTAAACCTCGGGGGCAATTGCAACCTTGGCGGATGCAGCAACGAAGGTCGATGAGGGGCAGCGAGAGGGGGCTGTGAGGAAGGCAATAAAACGCCTTCCATCGGAGCGTACCACGCCAAGCCCCTCCGTCAGACCGAAAGAAAAGAGAATGAGAACGCAGGATCAGGGCACATATGCTGCGAATACTGCGAGCTCAATCAAGTTTGCAGTTATGCCGGAGTCATATACGGATGAGAAACTGGCCACTGAAGAGGTAACGGAGGTAAAGAAACTCCTGAAGGGGGCCATTCTGGCGTTACCTGACGGGGTGAAAGCACCCACCTTCAACGGTGTCTGGGAAAGAGAAGGTGTGGCAATGGTGTGCTGCACTGATGAGGAAACGGGAAATTGGCTGAAAAGCCTTTTCCCCGAAAACAAAATAGCTGGACTTACTGTACGTGTGGTCGCAGCCTCGGAGCTTCCCAAGAAGCACAGGGTTGTACTACACGTGGAAGACCCAGATCTAACCGCTCAAGAAGCACTGTGCTTCCTTGAGAAACAAAATGCAGGACTGCAGGCCAGAGAGTGGGTTGTCGCTCGGGGCAGTGAGAGTAGGGACGCGAAAAGTGCCCACTTCGTTGCGCTGATAGGCGACCGATCACTCTCTGTTCTGAAAGCCTGCAACTTCAGACTGCACTGCGGGATTCAAAAAGCAACTGTCAAGCTGCTTGCGAAAGACCGTGGTGAAAGTCAGAAGAAGGGTACATAGAGGTACCAGGAAAGTAGTCATCATTATGGCTGCAACCCGGGTGCACATTGTACAGATAAATTTGCATCACAGCAAAGCAGCCTCGGCTACTCTAGTCAGGCTATTAGCTGGGATGCAGACAGTCATAGCATTGATCCAAGAACCATGGATAGTGGACAATGCCATTAAGGGTCTCAGTGGTTGTGTCAGAATCTATCACGCAAACACTCAGGAAAAAATTGGATCTTGTATTGTTATTAAAGGAGTAGACGCTTTCTTCTGTTCACAGGCTAGTGAAAGAGACCTGGCTGTGGCACAAGTAGATCTGGGCCTGGGACAAGGTGAGGAAATGAGCTTGGTTGTAGGGTCAGTTTACATGCCCTATGACTCGGCTGAACCACCTCCTTCGAAAAAAGTAAAGGACCTATGCAACCATGTGAAGGAAAGGGGACTTGAACTCCTGCTAGGTTGTGATGCCAACTCGCACCATGTAGCATGGGGGAGCACCGGCATTAACGGCAGGGGGGAAAGCCTCCAGGAATTCATAATGGGGGCCGGTCTAAACATCCTTAATAGGGGGTCAGAACCTACCTTCATAGATCGGAGACGACAGGAGGTCATAGATATCACTCTGGGGACGGATAGAGTGGCAGACATGATTGGGGACTGGAGGGTCTCAAAGGACCTCTCAGCGTCCGATCATCAAACCATAAGAATGTCCATCCACACAGTGAAAGAAACGGAATGGGTGAGAAACCCAAGACGAACAAACTGGGGAAATTACCGAGAAAGTCTATCTGACAATCTTAGGGATATCATCCTCAGATTTAAGAAAAAAAGCAGCTGGAGGAGGCTTCGATTACCCTCAACCAGGCAATCATGGACTCCTTCGAGACAAACTGCAGACTAATCCCGAAAGGGCAGCCTACTGAGACACCTTGGTGGTCAGAGAAACTCGGTCGGGTGAGGGGCAAGGCTAGAAAAGCTTTTAACAAAGCTAAGAACATGAGAGCGGGCCCCCGTAAGGAAGACGCATGGAAAACTTACAGAGGCTTGCTCGCAGATTACAACAAGGCAATAAAGGCAGCCAAAGAGGACTGCTGGAGGGCTTTCACAAGCAATGTGGAGAGTCAATCGGAGACCTCTAGGCTGGCAAAAATCCTTGGAACAAACAAGACTCCATATCTAGGGAGCCTACAGGCACCAGAGAGCAGCCACATGGAAACCATGGGAGAGACTCTGAAACTCCTAATGAACACCCACTTTCCAGGCTTCATACAGGCCCAGGAGAGAGATAAAGAAACAATGCAAAATCAGAGGGATGTCTACGAAACCCATGATTGGGCATTGGCAAATAAAGTAGTGCAGCCCTGGGGNCAAGGTAATAAAGGCAGCCAAAGAGGACTGCTGAAGGGCTTTCACAAGCAACGTGGAGAGTCAATCGGAGACCTCTAGGCTGGCAAAAATCCTCGGAACAAACAAGACTCCATATCTAGGGAGCCTACAGGCGCCAGAGAGCAGCCACATGGAAACCATGGGAGAGACTCTGAAACTCCTAATGAACACTCACTTTCCAGCCTTCATACAGGCCCAGGAGAAGGACAAAGAAACAATGCAAAATCAAAGAGATGTCTACGAAACACATGATTGGGCATTGGCAAATAGAGTAGTACAGCCCTGGGGGGTCAAGTGGGCCATCAAAACCTTTGAACCGTTCAAGGCACCGGGACCAGACGGGATCTACCCAGCCCTATTACAGGAAGGGATAGAGACTATCACGGGANACAGAAAGGGTGCCCTCACACGGTCTGCTTGGCATGTCCTTCGCAGTGGGAAAAACTCTTATTAAAGAACATTTCCGGCGAGATCATGTCCGCCGTTGGGAGAAAGTTGCGACCTGCAGACAAGCGAAACTGCTTATGAGGGGGCAACTAAGAGATAGAACCAGAAAGCTTCTGGAGCTGCACAGAGCGTATCTGAGGGTAGCAATGGGGCTCCTCACGGGTCATACAGCTCTCAGGGCTCATCTGTTCAAGATGAAACTTGCAGAACAAGAAGACTGTAGACTGTGCAGAAGCGATAAGGAGGGCGTCATCCACATTTTATGTGAATGCCCCCTAGTAGCACTCCGTCGCTATAAAATCTGGGGCCAGGCTTTCCTG
>NW_021680774.1:134885-137531 GCF_001412515.2 Diachasma alloeum
GGGTTGATGGATGGGGAATTTAATTCTCCATCGAACAGCATTGGTTTCATTCCCTAATATTAATTAGGAGGGGAGAAACGATTTTTTCATTAACGCGCGAGTTATCCATTAGGTTTTTCATAACGCCGCGACTTTCGTCGCAGTTTTTATTTTTTGATTACAGAGATTAAGGGATGAAACGGGGGCTGGTGCATGGGGAATTTAATTCTCCATCGAACAGCATTGGTTTCATTCCCTAATATTAATTAGGAGGGGAGAAACGATTTTTTCATTAACGCGCGAGTTATCCATTAGGTTTTTCATAACGCCGCGACTTTCGTCGCAGTTTTTATTTTTTGATTACAGAGATTAAGGGATGAAACGGGGGCTGGTGCATGGGGAATTTAATTCTCCATCGAACAGCACTGGTTTCATTCCTTAATATTAATTAGGAGAGGAGAGGCAATTTTTTGATTAGCGGGCGAGTTATCCATCAAGTTTTTCATAGTGCCGCGACGTTCATCGCAGTTTTTATTTTTTGAGTACAGAGATTAAGGGATGAAACGGGGGCTGGTGCATGGGGAATTTAATTCTCCATCGAACAGCACTGGTTTCATTCCTTAATATTAATTAGGAGAGGAGAGGCAATTTTTTGATTAGCGGGCGAGTTATCGGGAGTCACTGCGCCGCGAGACCATTAGGTCTTTCATTGCGCCGTGAATTTCGTCGCAGTTTTAATTTTTTCATTACAGAGATTAAGGGATGAAACGGGGGCTGGTGCATGGGGAATTTAATTCTCCATCGAACAGCATTGGTTTCATTCCTTAATGTTAATTAGGCGGGGAGAGACGATTTTTTAATTAGCGGGCGAGTTATCGGGAGTCACTGCGCCGCGAGACCATTAGGTCTTTCATTGCGCCGTGAATTTCGTCGCAGTTTTAATTTTTTCATTACAGAGATTAAGGGACGAAACGGGGGTTGCTGTATGGGGAATTTAATTCTCCATCAAACATCATTGGTTTCATTCCTTAATATTAATTAGGAGGGGAGAGACGATTCTTTAATAAACGGGCGAATTATCGGGAGTCACTGCGCCGAGAAACCATTAGCTTTTTCACAGCGCCGCGACTTTCGTCGCAGTTTTTATTTTTTGATTACAGAGATTAAGGGATGAAACGGGGGTTGCTGTATGGGGAATTTAATTCTCCATCAAACATCATTGGTTTCATTCCTTAATGTTAATTAGGAGGGGAGAGACGATTCTTTAATAAACGGGCGAATTATCGGGAGTCACTGCGCCGAGAAACCATTAGCTTTTTCACAGCGCCGCGACTTTCGTCGCAGTTTTTATTTTTTGATTACAGAGATTAAGGGATGAAACAGGGGTTGATGGGTGGGAAATTTAATTCTCCATCGAACCGCATTGGTTTCATTCCTTAATGTTAATTAGGCGCGGAGAGACGATTTTTTAATTAGCGGACGAGTTATCGGGAGTCACTGCGCCGAGAAACCATTTGGTTTCTCATAGCGCCGCGACTTTCGTCGCAGTTTTTATTTTTTGATTACAGAGATTAAGAGATAAAACGGGGGTTAATAGATGGTGAATTTAATTCTCTGTGGAACCGCGTTGGTTTCATTCTTTAATGTTAATTAGGCGGGGAAAAACGATTTTTTAATTAGCGGACGAGTTATCGGGAGTCACTGCGCCGAGAAACCATTTGGTTTCTCATAGCGCCGCGACTTTCGTCGCAGTTTTTATTTTTTGATTACAGAGATTAAGAGATAAAACGGGGGTTAATAGATGGTGAATTTAATTCTCTGTGGAACCGCGTTGGTTTCATTCTTTAATGTTAATTAGGCGGGGAAAAACGATTTTTTAATTAGCGGACGAGTTATCGGGAGTCACTGCGCCGAGAAACCATTTGGTTTCTCATAGCGCCGCGACTTTCGTCGCAGTTTTTATTTTTTGATTACAGAGATTAAGAGATAAAACGGGGGTTAATAGATGGTGAATTTAATTCTCTGTGGAACCGCGTTGGTTTCATTCCTTAATGTTAATTAGGCGGGGAAAAACGATTTTTTAATTAGCGGACGAGTTATCGGGAGTCACTGCGCCGAGAAACCATTGGGTTTCTCATAGCGCCGCGACTTTCGTCGCAGTTTCAATTTTTTTATTACAGAGATTAAGGGATGAAACGGGAGTTACTGTATGGGGAATTTCATTCTCCATCGAACAGCATTGGTTTCATTCCTTAATATTAATTAGGAGGGGAGAGACGATTTTTTAATTGGCGGGCGAGTTATCATTAAGTTTTTCATAGCGCCGTAAATTGCGTCGCAGTTTTTATTTTTTTATTACAAAGATTAAGGGATGAAACGGGTGTTGCTGGATGGGGAATTTAATTCTCCATCGAGGGGCATTGGTTTCATTCTTTAATGTTAATTAGGGGGGGAGAGACGATTTTTTAATTAGCGGGCGATTTATTGGGGTGGCGCTCTGCGCCGGAAAACCATTGGGTTTCTCATAGCACCATGACTTTCGTCAGTTTCAATTTTTTTATTACAAAGAGTAAGGGATGAAACGGGGGTTGATAGATGGGGAATCTAATTCTCCATCGAAAAGTCCTTGTCTCATCCCTTAATATTAATTAGCGGGCGAATGAATCA
>NW_021680774.1:137549-139711 GCF_001412515.2 Diachasma alloeum
CACTCTACGTAATTACCACTCATATGCTTGTCCCCCACTCCAAAAATCCATGGATATTCTTCTTCTGGCCCTACTGCCGAGTTACCGGCACAGGCAGCTCGCCCAGCCGTCAGAATCGACCGTGGCGCCCCACCTCTGTTGGGGTCTCACTTATTCTGGCTGCGACTGCTGTCGACTTGACCGACCCCGTTGGGAGGTCGACACTGCCGCCATCTACCGGCATTCCCCTTACGGGACTTCTATTATCATTATATACACTCACATTAATTTTAATCAATTAATAGAAAACAATGTTATAAACAGTGCAAATATAAAATAATAATTCGTGTATCCACTTTTATTGTGTTTTCAGATATCATTTCCCCATTTGTAGCCCCAGAAAATGACAATCCTAATAGCCACGCAACAGCCACGCAAATACCGTGGCTGTAACGTGGCTCCTGGAATCCCAGGGTGCCTACAGGAGAGGTAAGTTGAAAAATCAAAAGAGTTAAAATTAAGACGCAGGCAAGCTGGAAAATCACAAACGATCAAGAAACAATCACAAAGTAGGTAAATCATAAGGGTCAATCAGGATAACTAGGCGGTGACCTAGTGACCTGTTTGACCCTTGTGAACCTACTTGCTTTTTTTGTTTAAACTTTATGACCGTTGGAACCTTGTAATTGAACCGCCTGGCGTCCTCCGTTGACCCTCTTATTAGTTTCACCCTCCAGATTGAAGGATTGCTTCCGTTGTTTGACCCTTGCAACGTTTGACCCTAAGAAGGCATAACCCTTGCGATGTTCACCCTTCGCGAGGATAACCCTCGTGATCGTTTGATCTTAACGATTTCCGGCCGATGTGCCTCTCACTTTTGACCCTTGTGACTTTTTAGCTTAGCTTCCTTGTAAAGAGCTTTCTGACACTTTTTGACATTTTTGACGCCCCAGAGGTAAATTACCGGAAATTGACAATGTCACGTCATAAACTTCCATCTGCGAGATATGCCCAACCCTGCTGCCGAGTTACCCGCACAGGCAGTTCGCCAAGCAGTCAGATTCGACCATGGCGGCATCCCTCCGCTGGGGTCGAACTACTTTTGGCTTGGGGTCAGTCCAACCCCGAGATCTGAGCCTCTACTTTACCCAAGTAGCACAGTTCTGGAGTGTATCTGCAAGTATACCAAAAAGGCTGTCTAATGTCTGTCCAAAAAGGTAACTTGTGTCTAGAAGGGTGCGTTTCGGAATCAACTACCGTAGCTGCCGTAAAGCGAAATTAGATAGGGTTACAGTACTGCTACTGCTACTAAGTCGATTGCGAAACGCGCCCTAAAAGTTATCGTATGACTGGAAAATACCTTTTGGACGGAAATTAGTCAGCCCTTTTGGTATACTTTCAGATATCTTTCGCAAGGTTTGCTACAAGTTTTTTGGTATACTTGCAGATACCCTCCAGAACTGTGCTGCTTGGGTCAGAGATAATAGGGGAGATTGCTCATGCTTATGGGAACCGTTCGATCAGAGTTTCATAGCGGTGACGCGCATGAACTAATCGAGAGGCCGTCTCTGTGGATGAAGAAATTTTCATCTATTACCATGGAAACAGTCGATAACAGGGATGCGTGCCCAATCTTAAATCCAACATGAAACCTCCTTTGCATTCACTCATCCGCTTGATTATCCCATTTTCGTTCATACAACTTCTTATTGTCTTAATTTGTAAATTAGTTGATCATAAAGGAGAGGGACAGAAGGAATTATGAAGTCTTGAGCGAAAGAGGATCATTTATTTGAATTGCTATACAACTAGATCTTTAATAAAAAAAAAAAAAACGAGCAATTCATCTTATTCACATTTATTACATATTTTGTCAGTGATACAAAGGTAATGAATGAATTTCAAATTATTTTGATGAGAAATATATTCAATATTTGTGAGAGATTATATCTCAACAAATCTCATACACATAATGGGATTAAATCAATAATAATAGATTAACGAATGAGACTTTTCGCAGATTATTGCGAGATTTAAATGAATGGTTTGCATTCTTCAGTGACCATAAAAAATTGTCTCCAATCGACAATATCTCCCGATGGAATGGAACGATGTGAATGAATCAATTGATACTTAAGTATCAATTTGAATCTTTAAAAAATTAATCGAGAGTGAAAAAAAAT
>NW_021680774.1:141983-142766 GCF_001412515.2 Diachasma alloeum
AATTAAAAATTCACCTCTCCCCTCCTAATTGAGATTAAGGGATGGAACAACGGCAATTCGACGGAGAATTAAATTCCCCATCAATAAACCCTCTTTCATTCCTTAATCTCTGTAACGAAAAAATGAAAACTGCCATGAAAATCATGGGCCAGTGAGAAAAATAATAGTTTCGCGGCGCACAGTGACTCCCGGTAATTAAAAATTCACCTCTCCCCTCCTAATTGAGATTAAGGGATGAAAAAAGGGCAGTTCGACGGAGAATTAAATTCCCCATCAATTAACCCTCTTTCATCCCTTAATCTCTGTAACAAAAAAATAAAAACTGCCATGAAAGTCATGGGCCAGTAAGAAAAATAATAGTTTCGCGGCGCACAGTGACTCCCGGTAATTAAAAATTCACCTCTCCCCTCCTAATTGAGATTAAGGGATGAAAAAACGGCAGTTCGACGGAGAATTAAATTCGCCATCGATAAACCCTCTTTCATCCCTTAATCTCTGTAACAAAAAAATAAAAACTGCCATGGAAGTCATGGGCTAGTAAGAAAAATAATTTTTTCGCGGCGGACACTGATTTTTCACTATTCGCCCGTGAATTAAAAATTCGCTTCTGCCCTTCTAATTGAGATTAATAGATGAAAAAAACGCAATTCGACGGAGAATTAAATTCTCCATTAATTCACCCTCTTTCATCCCCTAAACTTTGTAACAAAAAATGTAAACTGCCACGAAACTTAGGGGCCAGTAAGAAAAATAATTCTTTGGCAGCGCACACTGACTTTTCAC
>NW_021680774.1:143039-143583 GCF_001412515.2 Diachasma alloeum
GCCATGAAAATCATGGGCCAGTGAGAAATATAATAGTTTCGCGGCGCACAGTGGCTCACGGTAATTAAAAATTCACCTCTCCCCTCCTAATTGAGATTAAGGGATGAAAAAAGGGCGGTTCGACGGAGAATTAAATTACCCATCAGTTAACCCTCTGTCATCTCTTCATCTCTGTAACAAAACAATAAAAACTACCGACGGTAGTAGCCGTGCGGTTAGAGTTCTAGACTCGTATGCCAATGATCCGGGTTCGCTTCCCGGCACCGGCAGTCAAAATTTATAGTGCTCTAATCTCACAGTTTCACTGCCGAGCGGTAGTCCCGTCAAAAAGGACGACTGTACCAGGGCAGGTTTTTCCCTCGAATGAGATTTTCCCTCCCTTCGGCAAATGCGGTACAGGGGGTTGAGGGGGGTGGGAAGGAAACAACTCGTAAAGACACGAAAGGGTATACGAGAAGAAAAAAATTTGAAATTTAACAATAAAAACTGCCATCAAACTCATGGGCCAGTAAGAAAAATCATTGTTTCGCGGCGCACGGTGACT
>NW_021680774.1:143793-145338 GCF_001412515.2 Diachasma alloeum
CCCCTGAGTTTCATGGCAGTTTATATTTTTTGTTAAAAAGTTTAAGGGATGAAAGCGGGTTAATTAATGGAGAATTTAATTCTTCGTCGAATTGCCTTTTTTTCATCCCTTAATCTCAATTAGGAGGGGAGAGGTGAATTTTTAATTATCGTGAGCCACTGTGCGCCGCGAAACTATTATTTTTCTCACTGGCACATGAATTTCATGGCAGTTTTTATTTTTTCGTTACAGAGATTAAGGAACGAAAGAGAGTTTATTGATGGGGAATTTAATTCTCCGTCGAACTGCCGTTTTTTCATCCCTTAATCTCAATTAGGAGGGGAGAGGTGAATTTTTAATTATCGTGAGCCACTGTGCGCCGCGAAACTATTATTTTTCTCACTGGCACATGAATTTCATGGCAGTTTTTATTTTTTCGTTACAGAGATTAAGGAACGAAAGAGAGTTTATTGATGGGGAATTTAATTCTCCGTCGAACTGCCGTTTTTTCATCCCTTAATCTCAATTAGGAGGGGAGAGGTGAATTTTTAATTATCGTGAGCCACTGTGCGCCGCGAAACTATTATTTTTCTCACTGGCACATGAATTTCATGGCAGTTTTTATTTTTTCGTTACAGAGATTAAGGAACGAAAGAGAGTTTATTGATGGGGAATTTAATTCTCCGTCGAACTGCCGTTTTTTCATCCCTTAATCTCAATTAGGAGGGGAGAGGTGAATTTTTAATTACCGGGAGTCACTGTACGCCGCGAAACTATTATTTTTCTCACTGGCCCCTGACTTTCTTGGCAGTTTTTATTTTTTTGTTACAGAGATTAAGGGATGAAAGAGGGTTAATTGATGGAGAATTTAATTCTCCGTCGAACTGCCCTTTTTTCATCCCTTAATCTCAATTAGGAGGGCAGAAGCGAATTTTTAATTCGCGGGCGAATAGTGAAAAGTCACCGTGCGCCGCGAAACAATGATTTTTCTTACTGGCCCATGAGTTTGATGGCAGTTTTTATTGTTAAATTTCAAATTTTTTTCTTCTCGTATACCCTTTCGTGTCTTTACGAGTTGTTCCCTTCCCACCCCCCTCAACCCCCTGTACCGCATTTGCCGAAGGGAGGGAAAATCTCATTCGAGGGAAAAACCTGCCCTGGTACAGTCGTCCTTTTTGACGGGACTACCGCTCGGCAGTGAAACTGTGAGATTAGAGCACTATAAATTTTGACTGCCGGTGCCGGGAAGCGAACCCGGATCATTGGCATACGAGTCTAGCACTCTAACCGCACGGCCACTACCGTCGGTAGTTTTTATTGTTTTGTTACAGAGATTAAGAGATGACAGAGGGTTAACTGATGGGTAATTTAATTCTCCGTCGAACCGCCCTTTTTTCATCCCTTAATCTCAATTAGGAGGGGAGAGGTGACTTTTTAATTACCGTGAGCCACTGTGCGCCGCGAAACTATTATTTTTCTCACTGGCCCATGATATTCATGGCCGTTTTTATTTTTTCGTTACAGAGATTAAGGGATGAAAGAGAGTTTATTGATGGGGAATTTAAT
>NW_021680774.1:146393-153333 GCF_001412515.2 Diachasma alloeum
ATGAACGGTTGCCAATAGAGGTAAAGTGCCCTCAACATTTTTTGTGTAGAATTTTGATCTCTACAACTTTGTGTAGTACGTTTTTGGACGCACAGCGCGTTATTCACGAGTTATTTCGAAAAAACTGTTTTCAGGGGTAGTTTTTTGGCTTTTTCAACCCCCGCACAAACTTGGGGAACCTTAAATATCCGCCATTAGTTTCATACGCCCAAATCACAAATTCCATAAAAAATGGAGCCTGTATCGCAAACATTCGTATGTTAGACCGACGTTCATTGGACTAGTCGGAGATCCGTTCGGGGTTTCTCCGCGCTTTTGAAAATTCATTCCTCCGCTCCTACTTGAGATTAAGGAATGAAACCGCCGTCATTTATTGAGAATTTAATTCTCTATCGATCGGCATCGGTTTCATTCCTTCATCTTCATTAGGGGGGGAAAAATGAATTTTCTAATCGGGGAAGCCCCTCCGGGCTCACTCGACGTCGGAAAGCCGTTCGGGGTTTCTCCGCGGTTTTGAACATTCATTCCTCCGTTCCTAACTGAGATTAAGAAATGACACCGATGTCATTTATTAAAAATATAATTCTCAATCGGTAAGCTTTGGTTTCATTACTTCATCTCAATTAGGGAGGGGAGAAATTAATTTTTGAATGAGAAGAACTTGTTCGGAGTTACTGCGCGCTTTGAAAATTCATTCCTCCTCTCCTAATAGAGATTAAGAAATGAAACCACTGTCATTTATTGAGAATATTATTCTCGATCGATAGATGTTGCTTCCATTCCCCCTCTCCGCAATTAGGGGGGAGGGGGGGGCGGGGAGAAATGAATCATCCAATCAGGGGAACCCCTCCGGACTCACTCGACGCCGGAGAGCCATTCGGGATTTCTCCGCGCATTCGAAAATTCATTCCTCCGCTCCTACTTGAGATTAAGGAATGAAACCGTTGTCATTTATTGAGAATTTAATTCTCGATCGATCGGCATCGGCTTCAATCCTTCATCTCAATTAGGGTGGGAGAAATGAATTTTCCAATCGGGGGAGTCCCTCCGAGCTCACTCGACGTCGGAGAGCCGTTCGGGGTTTCTCCGCGCTTTTGAAAATTCATTCCTCCGCTCCTAACGGAGATTAAGAAATGAAACCGATGTCATTTATTAAAAATACAATGGTCGATCGGTAGGCTTTGGTTTCATTTCTAAATCTCAATTAGGGAGGGGAGAAATTAATTTTTGAATGAGAAGAACTTGTCCGGAGTTACTGCACGATTTTAAAATTCATTCCTTCTCTCCTAATAGAAATTAAGCAATGAAACCGCTGTCATTTATTTAGAACATAATTCTCCATCGATCGATATTGCTTTCATTCTTTCATCGTAATTAGGGGGGGAGAAATGACTTTTCCAATTGGGGGAGGCCCTCCGAAGAGCCGTTCGGGGTTACTCTGCGCTTTTGAAAATTCATTCCTCCGCTCCTACGTGAGATTAAGGAATAAAACCGCTGTCATTCATTGAGAATTTAATTCTCGATCGATCGGCGTCGGTTTCATTCCCTTCTCTCAATTAGGGGGGGGGGGAGAAATGAATTTTCCAATCGGGGGAGCCCCTCCGGGCTAGCCGTTCGAGGTTTCTCCGCGCTTTTGAAAATTTATTCCTCCGTTCCTATCTGAGATTAAGAAATGACACCGATGTCATTTAATAAAAATATAATTCTCAATCGGTAAGCTTTGGTTTCATTCCTTCATCTCAATTAGGGAGGCGAGAAATTGATTTTTGAATGAGAAGAACTTGTCCGGAGTTACTGCACGCTTTGAAAATTCATTCCTCCTCTCCTAATAAAGATTAAGCAATGAAACCGCTGTAATTTATTGAGAATATAATTCTCCATCGATAGATATTGCTTTCATTCTTTCATCGTAATTGGGGGGGGGAGAAATGAATTTCCCTATCGGAGGAGCCCCTCCGGTTAGTCCGCACTTTTGAAAATTCATTCCTCCGCTCCTACTTGAGTAGGATAGAATAGAATTTCCCGAAGATTCCAAAAAGCTTCATTGTTCTTCGTGCATGAAAAATGGGGATCTTCGGGAAACTCCTTGCGATCACAAGACTTTTACCGATTTATTTTTCTCCGTGTGACGTCCGTATAGAAGATCAAAAAATCAATTTAACTTTGGGATAAATGGAGAGGAGAGAAAAACGTGAATATCTCGGAAATTAGATGCGACAAAGTGGGCCCTTTTCACGTGGACGTACACATATAATTGGACTGAAATTTATAGAAATTTTTAATTTGCAATGACGAAATTCCTTGAAATTTCCGTATTACGGCAACGCTATAAAAATTCCCAATAAGTTCCCGGAATTTCTGCGAAAATATTACTGAAACTTACAGACATCATTCCTGATTTCAAGACATTCCTTTGATTTTCAGGATCATGTCACTAGAAATTTTTTACAAAATGACTTAATTTTAACATTGCTTGCTCATTGCATTTCAGAAATGCAGCTGCCTAAAAAAGACACATCGATTCCTAGGAACAACGTTTTTTTTTCTCGGTAAATACAGACAATAGAGAAATGTCAGAGTACAGTGAATAAACTTCACTCGTCAAAAACTCCATAATGGCAGAGTTAAATTCCCTGATTTTTTTTCACTCTCGATTAATTTTTTAAAGATTCAAATTGATACTTGAGTATCAATTGATTCATTCACATCGTTCCATTCCATCGGGAGATATTGTCGATTGGAGACAATTTTTTATGGTCACTGAAGAATGCAAACCATTCATTTAAATCTCGCAATAATCTGCGAAAAGTCTCATTCGTTAATCTATTATTATTGATTTAATCCCATTATGTGTATGAGATTTGTTGAGATATAATCTCTCACAAATATTGAATATATTTCTCATCAAAATAATTTGAAATTCATTCATTACCTTTGTATCACTGACAAAATATGTAATAAATGTGAATAAGATGAATTGCTCGTATTTTTTTTTTTATTAAAGATCTAGTTGTATAGAAATTCAAATAAATGATCCTCTTTCGCTCAAGACTTCATAATTCCTTCTCTCCCTCTCCTTTATGATCAACTAATTTACAAATTAAGACAATAAGAAGTTGTATGAACGAAAATGGGATAATCAAGCGGATGAGTGAATGCAAAGGAGGTTTCATGTTGGATTTAAGATTGGGAACGCATCCCTGTTATCGACTGTTTCCATGGTAATAGATGTAAATTTCTTTACCCACAGGGACGGCCTCTCGATTAGTTCATGCGCGCCATCGCTATGTAACTCTGATCGAACAGTTCCCATAAGCCTGAGCAATCTCCCCTATTATCTTTGCTTGGGTCGCCCAGCCGTCAGATTCGACCGTGGCGCCATCCCTCCGTTGGGGTCCTACTATTTTTCGCTTGGGGTCACTTGAACCCCGAGATCTGAGCCTCTACTTTAGTCATTCCTCTTTGGCTTCGGCTGAGTGACTTGTGATTTCTGACTGTCAAAAACTCTGAAAAGGAAATGGTAAGTCCAGATAAAAGTACACATGTTAAAATAAGTAATCGAATAATAATAAATAATCGATCAATTTCCCTGCATCATGCTTTTTTATATCTCCACAATTCCAACTGGAACTTCATTTTTTAAAGGACTGAATCGATTGAACGTTTCAGAGGTTATCGGACACATGTATAATTTCCCAAACAATTTAATGAATTGTTAACAAAGCGTACATAACGAAACGATATAAATAATTCTTTATTAATTAATCATAGTCGTTCGTCATTACTTCTCCATTGAAAATAATTGTCCTTCAAATTTTAATTCTTTAATTAAACAACCAACATTGTACTCTTATATTGTACGATGAATATTGCTCATTATTCACACAAGTGATTGAAAAAGTTATGAATACTTGCAACTCTACGAGAATTTTTTTATCAATTCATTTTTATGATGGAATCGTATGAACAGGAAAATGTGAAGTGAAATAGATCTTAATCCTCAGTAATATCTCTCCACCAAATGATACAATTAAAGAGGCCAGGTCTCCTTTCAAAGTCCCGAAAAAAATCTTTCAAAATGAAAAACAATTTTTTTTTAATTCAATATAAATACTGATGATCGAAAACCATTCGTCTTCGATGAATTTGAATGAAAAATGAAATATCCAACATAAAAGTAGCCTGAAGCTAATTCTCAAATTGAATTAAATGTAAAAAGTATTACATGTTAAGAATTGATTAATTACTAATTGAAATCCTGCAAGAACTGTATATCAATTTATTTTTATGATGAAATCGTCGAACCATGAAGACAGTGGTGTAAAAACGGACTTCTTAAATCTTTAATATCTCTCCACCGAATGTTACAATAACAAAAATCAGAACTCATTGTAAAATCTATAAAAAACCTTCAAAATAAAAGACACATACGATTTCACTTTGCTGATCTCTAGATATTGGTAATCAGAAACCATCATGTTACCCTCCACTTCTTCCATGAATTAGAATTAAAAACGAAACGTTCAACACGAAAAAAGTGGTCTGAAGCTATTTCTCAAATTGAATTAAATGAAAAATTACTATAAAATGTTGGAGCTATTCAATAAAATAATTTTAAAAGATAATTATGCTTGTAATACTGCAAGAATTGAATATCAATTTATTTTTATAATGAAATTGGCAAACTTATTAGACAGTAATGTAACTAAAACTTCTGAGAAGATAAGATTTAAAAAATCAGGGCTTATTACAAAATTTATAAAAAACCTTCAAAATGAAAATGAAAATTGACGATTTAGATCCGTCCATTCTACAGAAATTTCTTCAAGTTACTCCACAAACTAAATTAAACAAACAAAAATCCAGGGTCAGAATCAGTCTGGAGCAGGCGGTACAGGTGATAAAAAAGATGACAAAGACAAGAAAAAGAAGTACGAGCCCCCGATTCCTACTCGCGTGGGCAAGAAGAAGCGCCGAACAAAGGGTCCAGACGTGGCTTTGAAGCTGCCACAAGTGACTCCACACACCAGATGCAGATTGAAGCTCCTAAAGCTAGAGAGAATAAAGGACTATCTCCTCATGGAGGAGGAGTTCATCAGGAACCAAGAAAGGCTCAAGCCCCAAGAGGAGAAGAACGAGGAGGAGAGGTCCAAGGTCGACGACCTGAGGGGCACCCCCATGTCTGTGGGAACTCTCGAGGAGATCATCGATGACAACCATGCCATTGTCTCGACGTCTGTTGGGTCTGAACACTATGTATCCATTCTATCGTTCGTGGATAAGGACCAGCTAGAGCCAGGGTGTTCTGTTCTGCTTAATCACAAGGTTCATGCTGTTGTGGGGGTCCTTGGGGATGACACTGATCCCATGGTTACGGTTATGAAGCTGGAGAAGGCACCTCAGGAGACTTATGCTGATATTGGAGGTAAATTTTTTGAGTTTTTTGTACACAATTTCGAAATACTAGGAAAGGGGGCGCGCTTCGCGCTCAAATCATTAGAGATTTCTGCATATTATTTTTTATCATTATGTATTCAGTTATTCATTAAAAATGAGTTGATGTCCGCTTTTATTATGTTCAAATTTTGAGAAATGATCTTTGAAAATTTTCACAAAGAAATTCATGTTGTAAAGTTTATGAAATTAGGTGCATCTAACTGTGAAATCGGTCCCTTTTTTTAAGTGTGAAAACGTAAACTTTTACGAAGAACAATCCACCAATTTTCATGTCAATCCTTTATAAATCCTCTATGATAATGAATAATGAAAAATTAAAAAATAGGTGAAACATTATCGGTCAGCAATCTATTTCGCCAAACCTAAGCTAGACTTAGGAATATTTCAAGTTTGTCTTAGCTTATGAATAAAAAATACTTATTTATATATACAATGCATACAATGATGGTAATATTGTTATTAACAACAATTATTATTGTTTAATATTATTAATAATTACAATTACTAATTAATTATTTATGTATTATGTTATGTATATTTAATATAATACATGAATAATATATATAATGCATTATTATTTTATATATTTTATAAATATATAAATTAGTATTTTCTATTCATAAGCTAAGATAAACTTGAAATATTCCTAAATCTAGCATATACTTGGTGAAATAGATTGCTGACCAAAAATGTGTTAACATATGTTAACATATTTGTGTTAGCAGCACAAATTTCAGGTGTTTACTGCCATCTCCATGGGTGCCATAAAAATTCCAATGTTTCGAAGTCTTCGTATGAACGGGGAATAGTATATTACAGGTCAAGCTTGTACGATATTTTTCATGCTTCTGTGTGGCAAATTCACGCCCGCGAAAAACCTAACCTGCGCGGAAAAAGTGAATTTGTCGCGCAGAGACATGAAAACATTTTTTCTGTCCAAATTTCAAGTTGATATCTTAATTTTTACACAAGCTAGCGTGATTACAAGTTTTTATGAAAAAAAAAACAGGTAAACAGGTCAATTTTTGGACGAGGGTTATTTTCTTGACCATTTCAACTTGTACCTCCGTAAATTTTGCGAAATCGAGTGGTTTGGCGGCCATTTTGAAATCACTTAAATTATGTGCTCTTTATGTGCTTTTTTTTTGGTATCCAAAAATTTTTTGCTGTGCTGGGGTAGCGGAAAATGAGGGGGGAAAAGCGTCGAAACCAATTAAACGCCATAACGGGAATTTTGGTTGGGCGGAGTAGTCGAAAAATGCATGGAAAATTATGTGCTCATCAATATTCGTAAGCACAAATGATTTTTATTGCCAATAGCAACGTGTTGAATTATTTGTTATCAATGAATTTTCTTCTTCTCCTATGTCTACTGAATCGGATTTATAAATGCCTCGAGATTAATGTGCCCATCAATATTAGTTAACAAAAATGATTTTTATGGCAAAAATAGTTGTGTTGTATTTTTTATCAAAGACAGACC
>NW_021680774.1:154161-155891 GCF_001412515.2 Diachasma alloeum
ATAAGTCCAAGTTAATAGACATAATACGGGAGCTGTGTCATGTGACTTGGTCTGTCCTTGAGAACCAATACAACACCCCTATTTTTTCGATACAAATCATTTTCATTGGCTAATATTGATGAGCACATAAATCTCCCGTCATTTTTAACTCCAAGTCAATAGACATAATTCATGCGCTGTTTCTTGTCTGAGGGCCAATGTCATGTGACTCGGTCTGTCTTTGATAAAAAATACAACACCATGATTTTTTATTTAAAAATCACTGTTGTTGGCTAATATTGATCAGCATATAAATGTACAGTCATTTATAAGTCCAAGTCAATAGACATAATGCATGCGCTGTGTCTAGTCTGTGAGCCTAAGTCATATGACTCGGTCTGTCTTTGATAAAAAATACAACACAACTATTTTTCCCGTACAAATCATTTTGGTTGGTTAATATTGATGAGCACATAAATCTCCAGTCATTTATAAGTCCAAGTCAATAGACATACTGCGTGAGCTGAGTCTAGTCTGTGAGCCTAAGTCATGTGACTCGGTCTGTCTTTGATAAAAAATACAACGCAACTATTTTTTCCATACAAATCATTTTCATTGGCTAATATTGATGAGCACATAAATCTCTGGTCATTTATAAGTCCAAGTTAATAGACATAATACGGGAGCTGTGTCATGTGACTTGGTCTGTCCTTGATAAAAAATACAACACCATGATTTTTTATTTAAAAATCACTGTTGTTGGTTAATATTGATGGGCACATAAATCTCCAGTCATTTATAAGTCCAAGTCAATAGACATACTGCGTGAGCTGAGTCTAGTCTGTGAGCCTAAGTCATGTGACTCGGTCTGTCTTTGATAAAAAATACAACGCAACTATTTTTTCCATACAAATCATTTTCATTGGCTAATATTGATGAGCACATAAATCTCTGGTCATTTATAAGTCCAAGTTAATAGACATAATACGGGAGCTGTGTCATGTGACTTGGTCTGTCCTTGATAAAAAATACAACGCAACTATTTTTTCCATACAAATCATTTTCATTGGCTAATATTGATGAGCACATAAATCTCTGGTCATTTATAAGTCCAAGTTAATAGACATAATACGGGAGCTGTGTCATGCGACTTGGTCTGTCCTTGATAAAAAATACAACACCATGATTTTTTATTTAAAAATCACTGTTGGCTAATATTGCTCAGCATATAAATGTACAGTCATTTAAAAGTCCAAGTCAATAGACATAATTCATGCGCTGTATCTAGTCTGTGGGCCTACATCATACGACTCGGTCTATCTTTGATAAAAAATACAACACAACTATTTTTCCCGTACAAATCATTGTGGTTGGTTAATATTGATGAGCACATAAATCTCCAGTCATTGATAAGTCCAAGTCAATAGACATACAGCGTGAGCTGAGTCTGGTCTGTGGGCCTAAGTCATGTGACTCGGTCTGTCGTTGATAAAAAATACAACACAACTATTTTTTCCATAAACATCATTTTTGTTGGTTAATATTGATGGGCACATAAATCTCCAGTCATTTATAAGTCCAAGTCAATAGACATACTGCGTGAGCTGAGTCTAGTCTGTGAGCCTAAGTCCTGTGACTAGGTCTGTCTTTGATAAAAAATACAATACAACTATTTTTGCCATAAAAATCATTTTTGTTAGTTAATATCGATGGGCACATTAATCTCGAGGCATTTATAAATCCGATTCAGT
>NW_021680774.1:155995-181796 GCF_001412515.2 Diachasma alloeum
TTGATAAAAAATACAACACAACTATTTTTTCCATAAACATCATTTTTGTTGGTTAATATTGATGGGCACATAAATCTCCAGTCATTTATAAGTCCAAGTCAATAGACATACTGCGTGGGCTGAGTCCAGTCTGTGAGCCTAAGTCCTGTGACTAGGTCTGCCTTTGATAAAAAATACAATACAACTATTTTTGCCATAAAAATCATTTTTGTTGGTTAATATTGATGAGCACATGAATCTCTAGTCAATTATAAGTCCAAGTCAATGGACATAATGCGTGCGCTGTGTCTAGTNGGGCACATTAATCTCGAGGCATTTATAAATCCGATTCAGTAGACATAGGAGAAGAAGAAGATTCATTGATAACAAATAATTCAACACGTTGCTATTGGCAATAAAAATCATTTGTGCTTACGAATATTGATGAGCACATAATTTTCCATGCATCTTTGGACTACTCCGCCCAACCAAAATTCCCGTTATGGCGTTTAATGGGTTTCGACGCTTTTCCCCCCTCATTTTCCACTACCCCAGCATAGAAAAAAAATTTTGGATACCAAAAAAATAAAGCACATAAATAGCACATAATTTAGGTGTTTTCAAAATGGCCGACAAATGACTCGATTTCGCTAAATTTACGGAGGTTCAACTTGTATTGAATATTCCATAAATAACATGAAAATTGTACTGATTATTTTTCCAACCCAAATATCGGGCAATATAATTGGCCCATTCGACATCACGTGGTACAAGTTACAGGGTTTTCAACTGATAATTTTTTGATAATTTTCTCTGGTAGTTGCTATATAAAAAACAAAACATCATGCAGTCGAATTAACCCCTCGTCAAACTGACAGATTGAATTCAATTGTGGTAATCCGAGGATTGTGAGTTTCGTCTCATGGTCCAATTATATTGCCCGACATTTGGATTGGAAAAATAATCCCCCGAATACCACACGAGCTTCAAAATTAATCGGGTATTTTCCTCAAGATTCCCTGCATACAAACGAAGTCGTCAAGTTTTTCAGGAAAAATCACTCGTGCTTCGCACTCGTGATGTTTTAACCTGAAAAACTTGACTCCTTCGTTTGTTTGCAACGAACATATCGGAAAATACCCGATAATTTCGAAGCTCTTGTGATATTACAAGTGATTATTCCATTTTTCAATAATATTACTCGTGTATAATCATGTGATCAATTATTTGTGCTATTGACCGACATTTAATAAATAAATAAAAATAGCCCAATCGTTCAAAATTAGGGGTTTCGGCTGCATTCAACTATTTCTTAATTTAATTATTCGTTGTTTTGTTATTTTCACTTCAAATCATTTTTGTGGTGTTTGTTTAATTTGTACAATTAATTAATCGTGTCCTTTTCCGGACCGGAATTAAGAACTATCATCTCCAGTATTCTATGCAGCTAATGAAATTAATTTGCTTGTAAAAAGGTTCCCTAATCTTGACATTATATTACTGTTATTGCTGAGAAGCCCCATTTTCAAGCGTTACTCTAAATGTGTTATTGTGTCAGTTTCATGACTGCCATCTTGGATCTGCTGATTTCTTACTGAAACCTATTTTTTTATTTTATTCCTACCTTTTATATTGGATCTAGTTCTGTAAATATGGAATCCGGTTATTGGCTTCAGGAGTAGGATTCGTGTTCAATCAATAAATAAAATGAAATAAAAATAAAATCAACTCATCAACAGTAATCATTTAATAATAACATTTATCGTCATTAATTTATATTTAATTAAGGCCCGGGTGTACTATCTTTCGAACGTTATTTCGATGGTTTTTTTCATTTTTCGTCCTTTGAAATTGTCAATTAAGTCCTGCATCATGCAGAAGTTTTGAAAAATTATGAATGAATAATAAAAAAAAAAGTAGAAAAACTTGTTAATTTTTTCAAGGAGCATTTTTAATTTATATTCAGAATAAGTTGAATAACAAGAAATTGAAAAATGTATCTGATTTACGGTGACAAATGGTGGCCTGTCACCCAATATCATGCAGGGGGAAGACTGATTTCGTAAATCTTTTCCCACACTGCACAGAGACATTTATTACGGAAAAGCCTCTTTGAAAAAAGGTGTAATATTTTGGAGAATTTTTTAATCACACTTTTATCACATAAAAATGGCAGATGACTACATACCACTGTTTTGAAAATTGAGATACCTAGCTGTCACTTCCCATGAGGAGTTAGTGTTTTGTTATCACCATGGAAAATAACAGCTAATAGATAATTTGCCGCAGCGAATCAGATATTTGTAATTTCCACTTTTTTCAACTCATTCTGAATCTCAATTAAAAACGCTCTTTGAAAAAGTTCAGAATTTTTTTATTTCTTTTTATCATTCTATCATAATTTTTGGGAATTTCTACATGATATACCACTCAATTGACAATTTTGGATTACAAAAGATGAAAAAAATCCAGATAACATTCGAAAGATTGTACACCCGAGCCTTAATTAAGTCATTCATCTTATTAAAATGAACAAGAAAATTCAGCAAATTTTATTTTCAAAAGGAAATTTAATTAATTAATTAATTATCATGAATTTTTTCAGGTCTTGATACTCAGATCCAAGAGATAAAAGAGTCCGTGGAACTCCCCCTGACGCACCCAGAGTACTACGAGGAGATGGGCATCAAGCCTCCCAAAGGAGTGATCCTCTACGGCCCTCCAGGGACCGGGAAGACTCTCCTGGCGAAGGCAGTGGCCAATCAGACTTCAGCGACGTTCCTCCGAGTCGTTGGGTCTGAACTTATCCAGAAGTACCTCGGGGACGGACCCAAACTCGTTCGGGAGCTGTTCAGAGTCGCTGAGGAGCATGCACCCTCTATCGTTTTCATTGATGAAATAGATGCTGTTGGGACGAAACGGTATGACAGTAACTCCGGGGGCGAGAGGGAGATCCAGAGGACTATGCTGGAGCTTTTGAATCAACTGGATGGTGAGGAATTAATGAATTGATGTTGCATCATTTTTCATTTGCTAATTGTTTCCTCATTTTCGATTCAAGATATTGCCCACACTGAGAGAAAAATGACAAAGTTTTCAAACAAGTCGTACTTGTGCCAAGAAAATAATTTTTTGAAAATTATCAAAAAAAGATTTTTTTGTGCCAGACATGCAGAGAGTGCGCGGGAATGAAAAACTTTTTGTCACAAAAATAGATTTAGTAGTTAAAAAAAATAGCATCCTTTGTACACGCAAGAAATATCATGTCTAGTACTGCTCCTTCGTTATTCGATACTCCCATACGTATTTTGCTCCCGAAAAATATTTGTTTTATGCGAAACAAGGGATAGTAGTTTTTCGTTTCGGTTGCCTAATAATCACAGACAAGAAATGAACCCTTAAATTATACAATAATAATGATATGATAACAATCTTGTAACTTAGGGACAAAATATTTGTTGATAAATTTTCTTCTACATGAGATATTTTCATCCTGAAAAGGCACCGTATGGTGTGAATTATCCGCCTCTTCAGCCAAATATTTCGTTGTTGTCGAAAGCAGAACAATTATTCATGTTTGAGACTTTCAAATTCGAACCAAACAAATCCTTTTTTGGCAACTTTCAACTAGCGATTTTGTTAGCCCAAACAAGGCTTGTTTGAGCACGCGTTTGTTTTTCTCTCGGTACAGCTTTTTTACATGGATACGTCTGTTTTCATTGTGAGGGGGCATTTAGGGAAAAAGTCCTTATGGTTCCTTTTAGCTTATTATGAGTGTTCCCCAAGATAGAGTAATCACCGCAGTATGTAACAACACTAATATTTATTATTATCAGAAGTAGAAATGGTCAATACAAATTAAACTTTGGAATTAATGATATCGTATGCTTCACGTGTGGTGTGAGCGTTAGGCGTAGAATAATTTTGGTATCAAGGCTTGCTTCCGCGGGCGACGGGTTGCGCCTTGAGAGTGATCGGCGCGCTGCGCCGTGGACGAAGTGGGAACTGCGGCGGACGGAGTCGCCACAACCACTCCCCCCCCAGTAACCTTCGGAGGATTCGAAGGGAACGAAACAGTCTTGTCTCTCCTGGGATAAGTACGAAGAGGTCGATCCATGCTAGTGGACGGCAACGGGGGTTCGATGTTGTCAGGTACCTCAGCCTGCTGAGGTTGTTGATGATTTGCAGGATCCTCCTATTCACATAGGCTGGCTTGAGTCTCTCCACCGATACGACCTTCTCAACACCATCGACCTTGATTTTGAAGGTGTGATCGTCTATGCGCTCGATCACCTCATGAGGTCCAGAGTAAGGTGGTTCCAGGGGTCGTTTGACTGCATCGATGCGGAGGAATACATGAGAGCAGGAGTAGAGGTTTTTTAGGAGGAACATGCGCTCTTTAGTGTGATGAGCAGTTGGAGTAGGTCTCAGGCTTCTGATGTGCTCGCGAAACTTCTCGACGAAGATCTGGGGATCTGCTGGCATGTCCTCCGAAACAAAAAACTCGCCTGGAACGCGTAAACCTGTCCCAAAGACTAGGTCAGCAGGAGAAGCGTTCAGGTCTTCCTTGTAGCACGTGCGGAGACCGAGGAGGACTGTCGGAAGAACGTCGGGCCATGGAGCTTGTGAGTTGCACATTAGAGCTGTTTTTAGAGTTCTGTGCCACCTCTCAACTAGTCCGTTAGACTGCGGATGATACGGTGTGGTTCTGATGCGGTTAGCACCAATCAGCTGAGTCAGGGCCTTGAAGAGTGCAGACTCGAACTGAGAGCCTTGATCAGTCGTGATGGTGAGAGGTGTGCCAAATTGAGCAATCCAGTGGGTGTAGAATGCGGTACAGACGGTGTCAGCTGTCATATCCTTCAGGGGGATCGCTGCGGGCCACCTGGAGAATCTGTCGATAATTGTCAGACAGTACCTGAGCTGGTTGACCACTGGAAGCTCGATGAGATCAAGATGTACATGGTTGAAGCGAGTGTCTGGCACGTCGATGTGTTTGGGTGTCAGACGATTGTGACGCTGAATTTTTGAGCGTTGACAGGCGATGCAGTTGCGAGACCACTCCAGTGCGTCTCTCTTGAGACCGGGCCAGATGTATTTCTGCTTGAGGGTGCGAACAGTGATTCGTCCACTGGGATGGGACAACCCATGCACAGTGTCGAAGGCTTCTCGCCGAAGGTTTTGAGGAATGTAGGGTCTTACAACGCCTGAAGAGATGTCACAGTAGATCGAGTGAGTGCCATCGATCGATAATTTCTGTAGTTTCAGAGAATTGTTGGTGTTGTCGATGAGTTGCTGGAGCTCTTCGTCTTCCTCCTGCTCTTGGTGGATTCTCTCAGGGCTCAGGATGGTGGGCATGTTGATCGCGTTGATCCTGGAGAGTGCATCTGCGACAACATTCTCTTGTCCTTTCAGATGCACAATCTCAGTGGTAAACTGCGAGATGTAGCCAAGAAATTTGAGCTGACGAGGTGAGGCTTTTTCTGCTTTTTGCGAGAAGGCATAGACCAAGGGTTTGTGGTCAGTCCTGATGACGAAGTGGCGTCCCTCAAGGACATGACGAAAGAATTCAACAGCGGAGAAAATCGCTAGTAGCTCTCGGTCGTAGGTGCTCCATTTTCTTTTTTCAGGGCTCAGTTTCTTTGAGAAGAACCCGACTGGCTTCCAGGTGTTGTCCTCAAACTGCTCCAGTGATGCGCCAATAGCAAAGTCAGAGGCATCAGTAGTCAGCAGAAGGGGTGCAGACGGCGATAGAAAGGCTGTGCGGGTAGCCTCAGCTAGACTCTGCTTGCAGGCCTCCAAAGCTTCCTCGGTGTCAGGGGTCCACTGGATCTTAGTTTTGTCGTTTTTCTTGGAGTGAGTGATGAAGCCATTAAGCGGTGCTTGGGACTCAGCAGCGTGAGGAATGCTCTTGCGGTAGTAGTTGACCATTCCAAGAAATCGGCGAAGGTCAGTAACAGTCTCTGGCCTGGGGAAGGAGATGATTGCCTCCACACGTGAGCTAGGAGCTTTGTATCCATCCTTGTTGATCGTGTAGCCCAGGTAGGTCACTTCCTCTTTTCCAAACTCGCACTTGCTGGGGTTCAGCGATAGCTTGTGCTGACGTAAGATGGAGAAGACTTGCTGGAGGTGCTGGAGATGCTCCTCATGGGTTTCAGAAGCCACAATGAGGTCATCTATGTAACAGCCAACGAAGTCCAGACCCCTCAGGATGTTGTCCATATGACGTTGAAAGGTCTGAGTTGCATTACGTAGTCCAGGGGGCATGCCCAGAAATTCGAAGAGACCGAAGGGTGTTGTAATCGCAGTCTTTTCGATGTCCTCTGGAGCCATGGGGATTTGGTGGTAGGCGCGTACCAGATCGATGGTTGAGAATATTTTCTTACCGTGCAGGCGCTGGAAAATATCCTCAGGATAAGGTACTGGGTAGCGATCCGGGACTGTCTGTGCGTTGAGTCGCCGGAAATCACCGGTGGTGCGCCAGCCTCCGAGCTTTTTTTCCACCATGTGGATGGGACTAGCCCATTGACTACTAGACGGTCGTATAACACCAAGCTCTAGCAGCATGTTGATGTCGTCCCTTGCAGCTTTGAGTTTCTCACCAGCTAATCTGCGAAATCGATCGACAACCGGAGGTCCTGTGGTGACGATGTAGTGTGCCACACCTGCCGGGTTGTAAGAGGCTGCAGAGACAGCTGGTTTGGTGATGTCGAGGAACTGTTTGAGGAGGTCTGAGTACTTGCCCTCATGAACGGAGTTGGAGAATGAGTGCTGATCCACTGTTGAGATGCCGAAATCTGAGGTTTCAACAAGTTCTCCAGTTGTTGATAATGAAGTGAGAGGGTCGATCAGACGATGTTTCTTGAGGTCTATCATCAATCCGAAATGAACAATGAAGTCAGCCCCGATGATTGCGGACTGAACGTCAGCAACGATGAAAGGCCAGGTAAATGCTCGACGAAGACCAAGATTTAGTGTAACTGGCTGAAGTCCGTACGTTGTGATGCTAGTGGAGTTCGCAGCGAAGAGTTTAAGGTCTGAAGCTTGTGGTTTGTGTTTGACCAAGGCTCGTGGTAGCACTGATACGACGGAGCCAGAGTCGATGAGGAACCTGGTGTATGAAGACCTATCGTAAACGTGAAGACGCTGCTCTTTGATGGGCGGGATGACCTGAGCGCTGTCACCGCCTGGACTGACGACAGCTCAGCTAGTTTCCCTGGTTCAAAGGTTTCCACGCACAGGGCTGAAGGCACCTGTTGGCCTTGGCACCGAATCTCTGATGATAGAAACAGTGGTCTGGTGGTCCTGGTGTTCGAGAACGNCCACCCTGATTACCGGATGGCGAGTGGGTGGGCGGCATGACTCTGTCGATGCGGTGACTCGTGCTCGATGGGGTTAACCTCGTGTAGAAACGTAATCTATCTCAATCACGTCGGGGTCACCAATTTAGCTTATTATGAGGGTTCCCCAAGATAGAGTAATCACCGCANCTCAGCAGGCATGGGCTGCTGAGCACTGAGCGCTGAGGGCTGATTGTTGAGAGCCATGGACTGGAAGCTTGTTGACAGGACCTGAGAACACGTGTGATTCTCCATGACGCTGTCGGCTGCCTCAGCGAGCTGATCGAGGGTGGAATTGCTTGCAACTGCCTTGAGAATCTTGGACACCATGTCAGGCAGTAGAGCTAGCCACCTGCTGCGAAGAAGCTCTTCACTAGCTCTGGTCCCAGCAAGAGTTCTCATCTCTCTGAGAAGCTGGCTTAGTTTCCTCGTGCCTAGCTGNCAAGAGTTCTCATCTCTCTGAGAAGCTGGCTTGGTTTCCTCGTGCCTAGCTGCATTTCTGTCAGGAGCTTGTATAACTGGCGATCAACTGAGTCAGAGAAACGCTTGAGGAGCGTGGCTTTGAGATTTTTGTACTTATCTGTGGGCGGTGGTGCTCTGAGAATGTCGGACATCTCTTTCAGGGCATCTGAACCTAGGGCAGCAACCACAGCTCCGTACATAGTTGCGTCACTTCTGATGTTTCTTGTAGAGAACAGGGCTTCGATGTGGATGAACCAAAGTTCAGGATCATGGGACCAGAAGTCTGGGAGTTTGAGCTGCGTGACAGCCATGATCTGAGCCTCAGTGTACCCCAGTGATTGATTGACGGGCATCATCAGTGGGAAGCTTTGTGCAATGCCTGATGCACCTGATGGGACGTTGTGTGGAATGGCTGGTATGCCGCCTGAGACATTGCCATTTATTTGAGAGTCAATAAGAAGATGAGATTGAGGTACTTGCTGATTTTGTTGCTGCTGTTGCTGTTGTGCCAACAAATTCTGTTGATGCTGTTGCTGTTGTTGCTGTGCCAACAATTGTTGTTACTGCTGCTGTAGTAATGCTTGTTGTTGTTGCTGTTCATCTAGTTGTAGTGTCAAACCACCCTGATTACCGGATGGCGAGTGGGTGGGCGGCATGACTCTGTCGATGCGGTGACTCGTGCTCGATGGGGTTAACCTCGTGTAGAAACGTAATCTATCTCAATCACGTCGGGGTCACCAATTTAGCTTATTATGAGGGTTCCCCAAGATAGAGTAATCACCGCAGTATGTAACAACACTAATATTTATTATTATCAGAAGTAGAAATAGTCAATACAAATTAAACTTTGGAATGAATGATATCGTATGCTTCACGTGTGGTGTGAGCGTTAGGCGTAGAATAATTTTGGTATCAAGGCTTGCTTCCGCGGGCGACGGGTTGCGCCTTGAGGGTGATCGGCGCGCTGCGCCGTGGACGAAGTGGGAACTGCGGCGGACGGAGTCGCCACACCTTATCCGCAGTGGGGCCATCTATCGGAATTCTAGAACATTTTAAAATTTTCTAGAAAATTCGAGATTAATTCGAGAAAATTATGGATTTTTCTACAAAATTCTCCAGTTTTAACGAAAATTAATTTTGAGGCAATTTTGCAATTTTGAGGGATCCTTAGCGCTTGGTTACTATTGCACGAAATAAATAAAATTTCTGGATTTGGGTTAAAAATCGCAACGGTGTTTGTATGTGACGATTTCATTGTGAATGAAATATGTTGAATTGAACGTTTGTTTAGGGATTTTGGTTGTACATAACAATTCAATCGTATCGTGAATATAAAAAACGTCTTATCATGACGAGACATTGCGAAATCCCGAATTCTTCTAATATACCTATATAAATATATGCAATGAAAAAATATGATATTCAGTGACGGAAAGGAAAGATTTTTTAGAAAGGATTTGTAATTGTTGAAGATTGAATAGCTTCACAATTAGTGGATTTAGGGGAGAATGTGAAAGGACACTTTTTGTTGGAAATTTAATTCTCTACAAAAATTGTCCTATCATATTTTCTGGTAAACCCACCCATTCTCCAGATACAGCCCCCATTGCAAAAAGACTTTCCAGTAATTAGAGAAATATAATTTTCAATGAAAATTTTTTCATCCAGGATTCGACAGTCGTGGAGATGTAAAAGTAGTGATGGCAACAAATAGAATCGAGACCCTGGACCCAGCCCTCATCCGTCCAGGTCGTATAGATCGAAAAATTGAGTTTCCACTGCCCGATGAAAAGACCAAACGTCGGATCTTCAGCATTCACACGAGCAGAATGACCCTGGCACCAGATGTGAACCTCGGAGAGCTCATAATGTCCAAGGACGACCTCTCCGGGGCTGATATCAAGGCAATATGCACTGAGGCTGGGCTCATGGCGCTCAGGGAACGCCGCATGAAGGTCACGAGTGATGATTTCAAGAAATCCAGGGAGAGTGTCCTCTACAGGAAGAAAGAGGGCTCACCCGAAGGCCTCTACTTGTAAAATCCTAGATCATTTAATTCTCAAAAATTCATCATTCGACTTTTTTTCTAATTTTCAGTTATTCATGGTGTGAGCCACGTGTATTCGTATGTTTAATAAAATGAAAGGAATTAATTATTCTAATCGCCTGTTTCAATTCATTTCAAACAAATCAATCACAGAAATTACTGTTCTATTCTAAAAAAAATGTCAAGTTAATTCCAATTTCTCGATTTTTATGTTTTCTACCTCCAGTAATTGTGAGAAATATTCGTTCAATTTGTCGATGACTTTAGTTACGTGGGCTTTATGGTTCTTGATGCCCTCTGGGGATTGCAGTTGATTTATCTCCCCTGAAGATTCTAATTCACATATGTGGCATGCTCCTCTTCGCGTGGCCTCTAGGATTCTTTCAATTTCGGGGGGTTTCGTTTGGGGATTCAAAGCTGCGAGGGCTTTGTATTTCCCGAGGATGAAGGAGGTCTTGAAGCCATCCTCGTAGCCGACATCGAAGTCCGATTGGAGGACCTCTTGCGAGCCGTCGTCAATGCCATCTCGATATCCTGTCTGAAAAGGAAATTACTACAATAGCAATTATTGCTTCCGACTGGAAGCTTTGTACTCGGTCGATTTTTCAATTCTCTAATTTTGCTTAAAATGACTTAGAATGTCATGAAACGTCGAGATATGATGTTTTTAGAGAATGTTTGTGTATACGTCCGTATGTGCGTGCAAAATTCGGGGAATTTTTTTATAAATTTTCACAAAAAAGGTCTAAAATAATAGATAAAAATATGAAATTTTGGCTCACAATTAGTTTTGTTTGGTGCACATCTGAGCGAACTTTCAGTTCAATCGGTCTAGTAGTTTTTGAGATGCAGCGATTCCAAAAAATTGTTCTTTTCTCAATATCTCGAAAAACTACTGCATCAAATGAACTTTTTTGGCGTCAAAATATTCCTTATGATAATATCTATCGAATCGAACCATAATAGGCCTAGCAAACTATTGCGAGTCACCCAGTAATTGACATTACTCATTTTTGTGATAAAATTGATGTGAACACGATAACACTAAAAAAATGAAAAAGGAAGTTGAAATTTGGTACGATTCTAGCTCTTACAATATTACAGGCTAGGATTTCAGATGGGCCAAATCGAATGAGTAGTTTTAAAGATATTCAATTTTTTCTTTCAAAATATTCGTCTTGATGTCTTCTATCTAGTGCTTTCCAAATATATATACCCGTTCCTACGAAGTTTACGAAATATTGGCGTTTTTCTATTTCTTTGTCTGAAAGTTGCTTTGACGTTCCATTAGTGGAGGTTGGGGTAAAACGGACACTTGACTTTTTTTTAAATGTTAATGAGGAGTTGAAATGTCGATGAAATTTAATAGATTTTTTTTTTCAATACAAAGAAGAATTCTTTCCCTTTGTGACGAGCTTAAACTGAGCTCAATTGATAAATTTTTTTCTGAGTTATGAATAATTTTTAAAAAGTCTAAAGTGTCCATTTTACCCCACCCTCCCCTACAACCCCTACATGAGTGAAGGCAGCGGTAAAGTTCAAAAATGTTCAGAACTAGTTAGTATCATCGAGCTGCACTCGTGCGTGAAATTTCAAATTGATCGATTCAATACTTTTTGAAATAGAGCGATTGATGTAAAAAGCGTCTTTCGCATAAAATGACATATCGTTGGTCTATTAGTGATTTTCACATGGAAACATTTCTTAAAAATGGAGTCGTATAGATATGTCTATCCCACTGGGTAAAACCGAAATTTAATTCTTAATTTCAGAAGGTCAAACGTTTCGAGAATGCGATTTTTTCAAGAGAAAATCTTTTTTTTTTTTCAATTAAAAAATAAAATTTCTACGGATCCTTTTGGAAGCTTTCTACCAAGCGACTTGGTAGAAATAAAAAATTAAAAAGACAAATAACAAATAACCTCGAGAGTGAAAAAAATTTGTTTTTTTTCCTCCCTTTTCCTTCCACTTGTGAACTAACTTTATAAAAATTGATTCTTTATAGTGATCAAAAATCAACTCTTTGTAATAATTAAATTAATTTATATGATTATCGATCATCTTCTTCATATCTATCATGCACATCATCCTCCTAATGACGGTTGATAACATAAATCTGATGATTTAATTTTTATTGTTGTTGACATTTTTTGCTATTCGAATGATTCAACACTTCTTCATTTCAATACCTTTGATGCTGATTCCATGACTCGATTCCAAGTTCTCGAGCCTAGCTCTAGGGCTTCATCGCACTCACAATCTTCCATGATTTATTTGACGATAAAGAAATATAAAAGAAACAGTTATAAAATGTTTAGGGAATCGTTAGCATCGTTAGTCAGTGTTTGAGGTTATGTTTTGGGTGAACTCCGTGTGTCAAACATCAAACAAGAATCACCGCATTCTCTTTGCTGAGGCTTTGTTGGGCTTTGTTTTGGAGTGGAATTGTTACTAGATGATGGATATGGAGGCTGAGGATGTTGACGACCCACAGCCGGGGACTTCCGTCGGCAAAAATCCAGATTCAATTGAACAAAAGTGAGTATTTATGATTATTTACTATTTTTTGAGGTTCCAACCTCTACGCTAATCGTGACATCAGATAAATTCTTCATTTATGATTTCTTACGATTTTTTTCATTTTCTACGTGGGATATTGACTATTTCAAATAGTATGGAATGTACGGAAAGATTTAATAGAAAACCCTAGCCATTTTTCAAGAATTCGAATTCTATTAAATTTCTATTAGAAACTACATTTTTTTTGGACCAATTTTTTCGAAATTTTTGAAACTTTTACGTGCGTTTTCCAATAGATCATTGTTCATAATTTTCCATTTTTTTATGAATTTTATTATGTGAAAATTTATGCTAAAAAACTTCTATAGAAAAATCAAAATCTGTTGATTTTTCTTCGTCAAATTTCGTAAAAACAGCAGGATAATAATGCATGATCTACAATGAAATTATGTAAAAATCGAATAGAATTTTTCAATAGAATTCCAATAGAATTGTTATAGTTTTCCAATAGCAATTCTTATACAAAGCACTAGGCTTTTCTATTCAATTTTTTATTTTTTCACTCCAATTTCTTTACTCTGAGTACAACAAAATAACATAAATTCCTTCGTTATGATTTCTTAGGGGAGAGTGGGACAAAATGAAACACTCGAAAAAACGACTGTTTGACGCTATTCAAGCAAACAAAAAATTTTTTATCAACTATGTTTATTACATTTTGCTCATCAACTCAAGTTTAAAAAAATATATGAAAGGGGATATCTTTGAGAAACCTTCGGGAATTTCGAATGAGAAGACCTCGTCATGACGTCACGAATACGCTCACGTAACGCTTCATTAGTCGAGTGTGAAGAGAGTGGGGAGTTGTCGTTCTCTATTGGCCGAAGCGCACCTCAAGATTGGGTTAGGTCGGCTCGAACCATTCTGTGATTGGTTCAGCGCTCGCCCGACTGTTGTGTAACGACATTAGTGATTTTAAAGCGTTTGAAATTTTCGACTTTTAACATTTAATTATTAATTAATGAGCAATATTTCGAACATTTGTGAACGAAAAATAAATTATTCAGGTCCCAAACTTGAGATTAGAAAATTAAAAAAAATTCATGCGAGTTCCCTATTGCGTCAAATAGTCATTTTTCGGCTGTTTTATTTTGCCCCACTCTCCCCTACGTGATTTAAATATCATTACACCGATGTCTGCCCCAGGATAATCAACCTAGCGCAGGCGAACCCCACAGGTCTGACCGACGCAGACATCTCCCAAGAATTTCCCACCCTGGAGCCTGCCCAGAAAGCCTCAGCCCTCAACAAGCTCCTCAAGCAGGGTCAGATAGTAGTCCTGCGGAAGGGAACCAGCTTATTGTACCGACTGAAACTCTCTACCACCAAAGGCGCCGACAACGAGGAGAGGATCGTCTACTCCATCATCGAGGCAGCTGGCAACAAAGGGATCTGGAGCAGGGACGTCAGATGGAAGGCGAACCTCCCAGTGACCCAGACGGGAAAAATAATCAAGAGTCTCGAGAGCAAGAAACTGATAAAAGCTGTCAAGTCAGTGGCTGCTGGCAGAAAGGTAGTCTACATGCTCTACAATCAGGTCCCTGACAGATCTGTCACTGGAGGCGCCTGGTACCAGGATCAGGACTTCGAGGCGGAGTTCGTGGATGTTCTGAATCAGCAGTGCTACAGGTTCCTTGAGCTCAAGAGGGAGGAGATGAAGGGCTCCAGGGGAGGGCCCATCGCTGCTAGGAACGTCACCTTCGCGTCCTCCAAGGAAGTCTGGAAATTCATTTCTGATCTGGGGATCAGCAAGGTCAAACTCTCCGTTGAGGACTTGGAGATGATACTTGATACTCTGGTTTATGATGGAAAGGTCGAGAGGATTGTCGCGGGAGATGGCAACACTCTTTATCGAGCTATTACGCCTATTGTTAAGGCACCGGGGCTTATCATCACACCTTGTGGACTTTGTCCTGTGAGTTTGCTTTTTTATGTGGAGGACGAATGGGGTAAACAGGCCAATTGCTGGACGGTTAAGGGAAATTCGAGTTTCGTGGCAGGATCTGAAATAAAAGAATCACCTAAATGGGGATATAATGGCTTCCATACCTTCGAGAATGTTTTAATTAGCAGAAAAAAAATATTTGATGTCAAAATAACAAATCAAAGAATAATTAAATTAAGAAATAGTTGAATGCAGCCGAAACCCCTAATTTATGGTCTTTTTCTAACTTTATGGAAATACTTATATCCCAAAAACTAATTGAGAGGGAAATTTTTCTTTATTTTTCCTGTACTCCTGAGAAAAAATGTTACAGAAAACATGTCAAATAGTGGCAAAAAGTCGTCAAAGAAATCAAAATCTTTCTGATTTTTGAGATTTTTGAATAAAACAAATGACTATTTTAATAATTTTTTTTAAAATAACTTTGTGACACACAAAAAAATCGAAAAACAGTTTTCTAATCGTAAAATTAGACTTTATACACAAAATAATAATTTTATAGGTGACGAATGAGTATAAAAATTCAAATTAAAAGTCTTTGTGAAAATGGCGAAGTTTCATAGCGTTACATCAAAAATTAACTCTCCAAATTCTCATTCCTCATTTATATTCATCGATCTTTATGAATTATCTTCCAGGTGCGGAAAAATTGCTGCGACCTCGGGGACGTCACACCAGCGAAATGCCAGTACTTAACTGAGTGGCTGGAGGCGTCCTAATGAAAAAAATTAAAAACAAACAAGCTTATAACTCTACCTACAACTTTTCAATAAAGCTCAAAGTAAAACATATTCAGTACTAAATAAATGAAATATACTTGAATCAAGTATATTTTATTCTTGAATCAGGTTTATGCATATACTTGATTCTGGTATAAAATATACTCAATTCAAGTTTTTTTTTCCGTGTATGGACTATGTTGGAGAACGACCTTTTTAGAATTAGATTATTGTTTATACTGATAAACCATAGTGTTTGATGTATAAATCATTAGAATTTATTAGGAGTCATGTACTGGCACAATTTACCAATTTTTCTCTTTGCATATGCCTTTTAAAGTTTGCACGATGTGTTCCCTTTCCACTCCCCAACTCTCTGCACCACATTCGCCGAAGGGAAAGGAAAAATCTGATAACACTATAGTTGATTGTACTTTATAAAGTAACATCTTTCTCCCTGGACTTCTTCATTTAATTTTTTCGCATGTGAGGAATTGTTTTGTTCTTCTTCATAAATTGAAAAAACAAAGTAAACACTGAAGTATCTAATTAATTAATTACGTTTATTACAGGTTCGTCACAGTATTGGTGAAATAAATAATTAACACTACAGTTGTTTAACAATGGTTTGTGTTCAAGAGTAAAAGAATTTTCCTACGAAAGTGTTTGTCACTTAATTAATTCTTATCACTTTGTTTTTATATTTGTGGGTACACGATACGCGTCTACAAAATGACATTCGACAGATTTTTGACAGCACCGGAAGCTGAAGAAGTTATTCTCCGCCCCACGCGCTTCAAAAGCCTGTCAAACATGTGAATAAAAAGTACAAAGAGAAAAAAAATCTACAAATATAAATAAATAAATACTTGAATCAAAGGGATAACGATTGTTCGGTATTACCTCGGATTTAACTGACTGAATTATCACATTTGACTTTCAATTCGTCATACTCATTTCAAATCCAATTGTCTGGATGATATATTAATCCGGGTAATTAGTTGAGTAAATCTTAACTAATAATAAATCATTAGGGATGAATGAATGGGTTCGTAACCGAGGAAAATGAGGAAGCAATGTCCATTACTGCGTTCACCTCCTCATTTAACTTGTCGAAATGATGAAATGATTAAACCGCTAGAAAAATGGTTAAACGTCAGGATAAGTTGATGTTGCATGAAGTAAACACGCGCAAACAAAAATTTAGTGCATTTCACGTATAAAAAAATTTAATAGAAAAATCGACTGAATTCGCTGGACAATTCTGTTGGATTTCTATTGAACTTTCTAGCGAAATCTCTAAGTTTTTTAATAAATTCTTTCGGATACGAAACGTTGAAACGTAGAAATAATTTGATGTTTCATGATGTGAAAAAACACGCGGGTAGAAGCTGAAGTTTTCAATAGAATCGGCGAAAAACTAGAATTTTCAATAGAATTTTCTAGCGATTGCGCTGTTTTTTTTACGAAATTTTTTCGCGCGTTTCAATAGAATTTGATACACTCATAACGTTTCGCCATTTCCCTACAGAATTAATCAATAAACTTACACACACGCACACATACTCACCTACATCGAGTGTCAATAAATAATGATTCGAGTACGAAAGCGTTATTAAATACTTGACGAGTCATTTTCTTATACAAAAGAGAGACGAAATAAAAAACATGATATGAATTCCTTAAGCATCGGTGATCTGCTTAATTTGGATGCTCTGAATGTTCTCCTCTATTTGTCTACTGGAATCAAGAGAGTTCTTCTCTTTCTCTAGACTGGAGATTATGTAGACAGGTTTCTCAGTATTCGCTAATGATTCTTCGTGGTTGGGAGATGATTGTGGGGTGCAGTATCTTGTTTTCATCTGCAAACAGTTAAGGATAAGCGATTATCGAAAAGCCAATAGAAAATTTTTTCATTTCGTGATCGAGACTTTTCAAGTTAAAAAAACTATGTCTTTTAAATTTGATATTGTATCAATTAGTACACAGAGAAAATAGCGACAGTAGTGATCACTAGAGATGTGAGAGACAAAAATGACCGTTAATGACCACCGTCATGACCGGTAATTACCGTTCCGAGAATGTGGCCATCCTATTTCTCCTTATTATTGTAAAAAGGAGAGAGGAAATCGATCTCGAAATATCTCGAAAATCTTGAAAAAGCGTAAGCGTAAGACTCAAACTGAAGCTACGTGAGGAGATGAGAAGGCGCGTGCGTAGCACGCAGGGCCGATCTCGTATGATGAAAAACAAAATGTCGATTGGCCATAATAAGCAAATTACCGAATACATTCTGACCATCAATTTCCATCTATATAGATAACCCTTAATTTTCGAGTATTAGGCTAGCGATTTCTACACTATTCACAATTTTTAGCTGAAATTTCCAGTACACTTTTCGGAAACTCATCATATTTAAGTTCCCCTGAAATTTCATGGATTTAATTCACATATTTCCTGAAAATTACTAGTCAACTGTGCACAAAATTCATTTTTTTTCTAGGAATATCTCATTGAGAATGGGGCCATTGATAATAATTAATAAATAACATAATCTCTATATATTATAAAAATCCAAATCGATTTCTGGTGATAAAAATTTGGTATGTACTGGAAATTAAAACTCAAAAATTGATGTCGAGCCCATTTTGTTTTTCTTAATATTTTAGCGTGTTTCTCGACGCTTAAAAATAAAAAAAATTGAGGTTCCTAGCTCAATCTTTTTATTAAGCGTTAGCATTATCTGTTCTATATCGGGAAATTTATTTAGCTCAAAAAAAAGAAACGTCGAACGGACGGAAAAGCGGCGCCGTGCCGCCCGGTGCGAGTGAGACCCTGTAGTACAGATAGTTAGAATTTTGTCAACAGAAAAAAAAGTAGAACAACATGGGGACAATCATAAGAAAAACCTTTTTTCTATGGATATACCTAAAAAAACACGGAAATTACTGGTGGCATCACCAATAATATTGACAGTATTTTGGTTCACAAGACTGAAAAAAATAGTACGCACCTTATTCCGATAGATTCCAATCAATGCAGCAAGACTCCCGACAATAAAAGTGCCGGCGACGGCAAGAACCACGGTAGTAGTCCTGAATACCGCCATTTCCGCTTCGCTGACCGCGTCCTTCTGCCTCAGTGCCATCACATTATTCTCCTGATGAAGCGCCAGTGGTCTATGAATAAACCTAGAAGTAGTGGCATCGGCAGTGGTCCCCAGAACCGCAAGGCTCCTGTTCCTCGTAAGCTCCTCAAGATGGAAAGCCACATCCACTTTGTTCTTCCCAGTGATCTCGAATCCAATGATGGCAGAGTCAAGATCAAGCTCAATGGCGATGCCATCCTTGACAACAGCCCCGAGGTCCCTGAGGAGATCCCTGATGGCGAGAGTGAATTGATTACTGTCGTCGCTGACGAAATGCCCGGGGAACCTTAAAGTGACTTCAACAGCTTCCACAGGAGTCACATCACAGACTCTCGAGTCCTTGTAAAACGGCTCCGAATCAACAACTTGATTTCCAGCTTCATCAACACACCAGCAAGTACCGCCTGCACACTGGGTCGGCTCGAACTGCCCGTCCTGATCGCAAGTCGTCGGCACATGACCCCGTTCCCTCATGGCTTCACACCTAGTTGTAAAGATGCTTCTGATAGCAGTCTCCACGTTATTCATGTAGACCTTGAACTCAGGATCTATCCAGCTGTCAAGTTCGATCGTCTCCGAAGCCTCGAAAGGTCCTCGACCCTTCCTGGCTTGTCTGAAGTTGCATTTAGGCTCTTTCGCCCGGACTAAAGATCCCTTGAGCGCAATCCCTTTCTTGTCGACGCACCAACAGACTCCCACGTGCTCAAGACACTGAACGGGCTCCCACGCGCCAGTATCAGGATTGCATCTAGGTAGGAATGATGGCTGCTTGCTCCGTTGAGAGTTCTTGAGGTTCCTCTCCCTCTGTAGCTCACAGGCAGTCAAAACAGGGCAAACATCGTCACAGACAAGCTTGCTCGAAAAGTCATTATGTCCGATCGAACATCCAGATTTGGATCTGCACTCATTTTTCTCGGGATCAAAGTACCAGCGCTCCGTCTCGTTGAAGGATGGGCTTGACTGGCCAGCGCAGTCGATGAATTTGGGCGGCTCGAAGCAGACGTCACGAGGTTTGGGACAGCAGACGGCGTACTCGTCGAGTGGAGACAGCTCACACTTGTGAGTCGAGGGGCAGTGGTGACCGTGGGGTCCACAGATCGCCGGAGTGCCATCCTGACTGATGAGGGGGGCTCCATTGGGGCACGGGTTGTCCTTCTTGGGTAGACAGACAGGGACAGGAGGGCAGGGTGGAGCGCTACAGGCGACTTCCACCATCCTGCAGGCTTCATTCGGACCTCTGCAGTTCACGGACTTGCAAGGGTCCCTGCAGCTGCACGTGGGGCAGCCCGATAGATCCAGGTCAAACCCGTCGGTGCAGTTCAGCTCGCAATTGATGTCCGGGCAGACCACGGGAGTGCTGCAGGTCGGTCGCAGGCCATTTGGCACCCTGGTACCAGCTGCCTCCCTCCCTTCCTCGTCGATGCACCAACAGGTGTCCAGGTGACACTGAACGGGCTCGAATCTACCCTTGTCGTCGCACTTGGGGATGTAGAGTCTCCGGGCGGGCTCGCCCGACTCCCTAGCTGCGTGCTCAGCGAGCGCCCGAGCGTGCTGACATCCTGTTGCCACCACTGGAGTTACGCACTGGGTGCCACATCCTGTGGAACAACATTTCTGGGAGTCTGAGCACTCCTGATCCGTGCTGCAGTGGACCTCACAGCTCGATGAGCTCGGAACCAAGTAAGGACATTGGCCTAATTTTGTGGACGGAAGGCAGGCAGGAACCTGCGGGCATTTGTGACCCTCACCGCAGTTCACGTCCACCATCGTGCAGACCTCCCGAGAGGGACAGTTGATGTCTGAACACGGGTCACGGCATCTGCACTCGGCGCAACCGGTCGTGTTAACCTCGAAACCGTAGAGACACTTCAAGGTACAATTCGGGAATTCCCCGCATGTTTCGGAAATTATGGCGCGTATCTCCGAGCAATTTTGAATTTGCGGGTTTATGTTTCTAAGGATTGGAACTCCTTGAGTGTTGACGCAGTTGCAGGTGGAGTTGGAGCACTGGAGGGGGCTGTAGGCTCCGTTCGGGAGGCACTCGGGTGGGGGGAGGGCGAGGGTCATCCCGGCGCGAGTTCCCTCCATGCGATTGGTGAAATTTCTGAGATATTCGCACATTGTGGGCGAGCGACGGGGCTTCGTGAGGTTGTGGTGGGCGCAGCAGACTGAAGAGGGAGAGTCTGGGATAGGTGTGCAGGAGTGGTCCTGCGGGCAGGTGGAGTTCTGGGAACAGAAGATTACGGTGCCGTTCTCGTCGGACAGGGGACCCCCGACGGTGCAGGGGTTCTTGTAGGTTTTGTTTGGGCGACAGATTGGTCGAGTCAGGCACAGAAAGTCTGGGCAGCCGGTCTCCCGGGAGAGGGTGCATTCCTGGTCCTCCGGGCAGTTGTACCTGAGCAAAACAACATATTACTAGGAATTGGGGAAAAGTTTTTGTGATTGAGGGATTATCTTGGTGGGAATTGCGGGTGACATATCGAGAACGAAAACAGGAATAGTATCGATTTTAATGATATGATGAAATTTGACGATTATTATTTTATTATTATGTATACTATTTTATCCTGAAATAGTTTCGCTCAAATTTTCACAAATTTGAATGCAGATTAGATTATCCACCATTCACACTACACTGATAGAGGAGTTACTGTTAACGACATATCTTAACTATCACCATGATTCATGAGTAGTTAACCCTTCGTTACTAGCGTCCACGGTAGCCCGCCGGTGAAATTCTATTTATGTCACAGGGCGATAAAAGTATTATTTGACGAATGCGATCGTAGGCTTCGGCTCGGATTATAAAGTCACATTCGTCAGATGATACTTTTATCGCCTGATGACCTAATGTGTTATTTTTAGTATAACTTCCGAGAAAACTCATTAAAAAATATGCAAAAATCCAAAACTCAACAGCCTCCCTCTGAAAAAATTCAGAATCGCCCTCCTCTCAATCTCAACCAACCCTCCAACCACATGTATGAGCCAAATTTCACAAACCTAAACGCTCTCCTCAAAAAGAAAAGTGGCATTCCCCCTTCCCCCCTAAACACCAACACCAGAAATGAACCTACTCTTCCTAATCCCCCCCCCCCTGCCGACCTGAATGACCTGGTGATTCAAATCAGATCCTTCTTAGAAGTCTTCCTTACGAAACTCTCACACCTCGTAGAGTCGTTCGGCGTCTCCAAACAATTAACTGACATCTTCAACAATTTCAATATCCTCCAATCTTCGCCAACCCTCTCACCCCTTAACCCCCCTCCAGTTCGTACTAATCTAGCAAGTCCTCCCTTTTCCTCCTCTATCAGAATTGTCTCTCTCCCATCTATCACTTAAAATACACTAATTATAATGAACCATAATACTCCCTTAAACATTAACAAATCTCCATTTAAAATCCTCCAATGAAATGCTCGCAGCATTCGCCCAAAATTGGGGGATTTGCTCAATAAAATCGCAAACAATTATGACATCATTCTCATCTCAGAGACCTGGCTCAAACCTAATTAACCCATCTTCAAAATACCAGGATTCAATTTAATCAGGGACGACATCCTTGATGAAGCAGGCGGAGGCATCGCCTTAGCTACCAAAATCTCTATCCCTTTCTCCAGAATCTCGGACCTCAAAACAATATCTCCTAATCTACACATTTGCGGAGTCCAGATACCCGCAGCCGAAGGTCAAATATTCATCTACTCTCTTTACAAAAAACCCTCAGTTCGAGTTACTTCTGACGAATGGTCGCAACTTCTCAATTTCTCTCCATCATTCGCTTCCATCATAGGTGACTTCAACTGTCACTCGGAACTATGGGGCAGCGACAGGTCAGACTTCACTGGCTCTGAATTAACAGACGCCCTATCTAACTCAAATTTCACACTCCTAAATGACGGCTCTCCCATCAGAAGCTCCCTCTTGTGTAGACCTAACCTTAATATCCTCCAATCTGGCAATGAACTCCAACCGGAAAATCCTCTCGGATCACATGGGGAGCGACCACTTCCCTATTTCCACCTCAATCAATGTCCCCCCTGAAAAATACAAACTTTTTTCCTATAAGATCAACCTGACCAAGATAGATTGGACAAAATTCGATGAGTTCTTAAACTCTAAATCAGAAGAAATAGAAAATCTCCCGGACAACATGTCTGCCACAAACAACTGACGCTAGGAAAAAATGTCAAACGCACAAATTGTCGAATGAGAATGCGAAGGTGCCGCCATCTGGCGGCGATGCACTGAAATGTTGTAGGATGGTAAAAAAGGGTTTTAAAGTAAAAAATGAGTAAATAAATATGAAAAAATCATTTTCTGGTGCAATTCATGATTTAAAACCCTTTTAATGAGTATTGGGCATCTTCGAGGGTGATCCGGATCTCCCCCCCACTACACCGCAGCTCGGGTTATAATTTTCCACGGGGAATAATCATGTTTCTGGAGTCTGGGATGCATCTCTTGTGAAATCCACGTGGTCACGATGCCCTCTGGATATTTAAACCATCCCCAGGTCACTCTTAAACATTCTTTGAATGAATTCTCGGGGAATAATCATGTCCTTGGCAACTCTGGAGCATGTACTTTGAAATCCACGGGGTCCCGATGACCACTGGATTTTCAAACCACCCCCCAAGTCATTCTTACGCTTTTTTCAATAATTCCACGGGGACTAAATGTGTCCTTGAAGACTCTGAAGCATGTACTTCGAAATCCCCGGGATCCCGATGACCACCGGATTCCCAAATCACGCACCAAGTCCCTCTTACACATTTTTTGATTAATTCCTCTGAGGATAAATGTGTTTTTGGAATCTTTGGAGCATGTATTTCGAAATCCCCGGGGTCCCGATGACCACTGGATTTCCAAATGATGCACCAAGTCCCTCCTATACATTTTTTAAATAATTCCTCGGGGAATGAACATGTTTTTGGAACCTCTGGAGCATGTATTTCGAAATCCCCTGGTTTCCGATGACCACTGGATTTCCAAATCACGCACCAAGTTCTCCTATCCATTTTTAAAATAATTCCTCGGGGAATAAACGTGTTTTTGGAACCTCTGGAGTATGTATTTCGAAATCCTCCGGGTTCCGATGACCACTGGATTTCCAAATCACGCACCAAGTTCCTCTTACACATTTTTTGATTAATTCCTCAGGGGATAAACGTGTTTTTGGAACCTCTGGAGTATGTATTTCGAAATCCTCCGGGTTCCGATGACCACTGGATTTCCAAATCACGCACCAAGTTCCTCTTACACATTTTTTGATTAATTCCTCAGGGGATAAACGTGTTTTTGGAATCTCTGGAGCATGTATTTCGAAATCCCGGAGTTCCAATGACCACTGGATTTCCAAACCATGCACCAAGTCCCTCTTATGCATTTTTTAAATAATTTCCCGGGAAATAAACCTGTTTTTGGAACCTTTGGAGTGTGTATTTCGAAATCCTCGGGGTTCCGATGACCACTGGATTTCTAAATCACGCACCAAGTCCCTCCTATACATTTTTTGAATAATTCCTCGGGGAATAAACATGTTCTTGGAATCTTTGGAGCATGTATTTCGAAATCCCCTGGGGTCCCGATGACCCCTGGATTTCCAAATCACGCACCAAGTCACTCCTATACATTTTATAAATAATTCCTCGGAGGATAAACGTGGTTTTGGAAACTCTGGAGCGTATACTTTAAAATTCACGGGGTCCCGATGACCACTGGATTTTCAAACCACCCCCCAAGTCATTCGCACGCTTTTTTTCAATAATTCCACGGGAAATAAACGTGTCCTTGAAGACTCTGGAGCATGTACTTCGAAATCCCCGGGATCCCGATGACCACCGGATTCCCAAATCACGCACCAAGTCCCTCCTATACATTTTTTAAATAATTCCTCGGGGAATGAACATGTTTTTGGAACCTCTGGAGTATTTCGAAATTCTTGGTGTTCCGATGACCACTGGATTTCCAAATCACGCACCAAGTCCCTCCTATACAATTTTTAAATAATTCCTCGGGGAATAAATGTATTTTTGGAAACTCTGGAGCATGTATTTCGAAATCCCCGGGGTTCCGATGACCACTAGATTTCCAAACCATGCACCAACTCCCTCTTATGCATTTTTTAAATAATTTCCCGGGAAATAAACGTGTTTTTGGAACCTTTGGAGCGTGTATTTCGAAATCCTCGGGGTTCCCCGATGAATCATTAAAAAGATGTATAGGAGGGACTTGGTGCGTTATTTGCAAATCCAGTGGTCATCGGAAATCCGAGGATTCCGAAATACACGCTCCAAAGGTTCCAAAAACACGTTTATTCCCCGAGGAATTATTCAAAAAATGTATAGGAGGGACTTGGTGCATGATTTAGAAATCCAGTGGTCACCGGGACTCCATGAATTTCAATGTACATGCTTCAGAGGTTCCAAAAACACGTTTATTCTTCGAAGAATTGATTAAAAAATGTGTAAGAGGGACTTGGTGCGTGATTAGGGAATCCGATGGTCATCGGGACCCTATGGGTTTTCAAAGACATGCTCCAGAAGTTCCAAAAACACGTTTATTCCCCGAGGAGTTATTTTAAAAATGGATAGAAAGACTTGGTGCGTGATTTGGAAATCCAGTGGTCATCGGAAACCAGGGGATTTCGAAATACATGCTCCAGAGGTTCCAAAAACACGTTTATTCCCCGAGGAGTTATTTTAAAAATGGATAGAAAGACTTGGTGCGTGATTTGGAAATCCAGTGGTCATCGGAAACCAGGGGATTTCGAAATACATGCTCCAGAGGTTCCAAAAACACGTTTATTCCCCGAGGAGTTATTTTAAAAATGGATAGAAAGACTTGGTGCGTGATTTGGAAATCCAGTGGTCATCGGAAACCAGGGGATTTCGAAATACATGCTCCAGAGGTTCCAAAAACATGTTTATTCCCCGAGGAATTANATCCAATTGGTCGAGAGAAGTGGTTGGGAGGTCGAATCAAGGAGCCAAATCGTCTAGAGAGGCAGCTGGAAGATTGATGCAAAGGCCAAAGGCTGGAAGGTTGAATACAGAGGCCAAACGGTCTAGAGAGAAGGCTAGACGGTCGAATTCAGGGTCCAAACTGTCTAGAGAGGCAGCTAGAAGGTCGAATCAAGGGCCAAAGGCAGGAAGGTTGAATTCAGAGGCCAAACGGTCTAGACAAAAGGTTGGAAGCTTAAATTCAGGGGCCAAATGGTCTAGAGNTATTCCCCGAGGAATTATTTAAAAAATGTATAGGAGGTACTTGGTGCGTCATTTGGAAATCCAGTGGTCATCGGGACTCCGGGCATTTCGAAATACATGCTCCAGAGATTCCAAAAACACGTTTATCCCCCGAGNGTCTAGAGAAGAGCCTGGAAGGGCCAATCAGAGAGGTAAACGTGTCACCCCAAAGGCTAAACAGCTGTTACATGAAGTTCAGGTTTTTAAGAAAGAAATGAAATTTGTAGTAAAAAACCGTTCAGCCTGTGAGAATAGACCGTTGAGTCCTTTGATTGGACCTTCCAGTCTCTTCTCTAGACCTTTTATCCCCTGAATTCGACCTTCCAGCCTTTCG
>NW_021680774.1:181954-218313 GCF_001412515.2 Diachasma alloeum
AATCCGGTGGTCATCGGGATTCCGGGGATCTCGAAGTACATGCTCCAGAGTCTTCAAGGACACGTTTATTCCTCGTGGAATTATTGAAAAAAGCGTAAGAATGACTTGGGGGGTGGTTTGAAANTCTTTTATCCCCTGAATTCGACCTTCCAGCCTTTCGCCCTTGATTCAGGCTTCCAGCTGCCTCTCTAGACCGTTGGGCTCCTTGATTCGACATCACAGCTTCCTCCCTAGACCCTAGGACTCATGATGCAGCCTTCCAACCTTTTGTTCAATCTCTAGACCGTTTGACCCCTTGATTCGACCTCTCAGCCCCCATGAATCTTTGCCCTTGTCTCCCATTCAACCTCCTGATTTATTTGGACCCCGCCCCATTTTTCCCGCGTTGTGTCCCATTTTACCTTCGCGTCTCGTTTAGCCGGGATGTCCCATTTTGCCCGGTTCTCTCATAGTGTATGCTCCACTCTTCATGAACGGTCTTCAGAAAAATTCCAATATCTCTCCCAGAAGGTATTCATAGATAAGCGGCTATCTCCTTGGAATTTAAACCCATCCAGTAAAGANAACAACTACGAATCAATTGGGGACGCTAAATAAGAATGCGATACCTAGTGGGCATAGCCTACACTGAAAAAAATGGCCGTTCGATGGGAACTCATATGCACGCTTCGTTCGATTTGTTGGTGATTACTCAGTTGCTCCGGAAAATGGACTATTCACTGGAAAATACTCCTGTAAAGCGCAAAGTGAAAATAATNGGAAATTTTGCGTTTTTTTTTGTTTTTTCTTGATTCAGGTCAAAGAAACGTATGGAGGAAAGGATGCCATCAAATGTAACTTGTATTCGTTATTCGACGCAGTTAATGAGGCTCTCTGTGATAATGACATTTGTCGTCAAGTATTATCTCCACAAAGGTCATTAGAAGGAACAATATCTGACCATCTCTCCGCAAATAAAGAAAANCAAGTGTCTTAAGCGCTTAATATACATTCACCTTGACTTGCTTGTCAGTAGTGACACTTTCCATCGCAATTTTGCAGAGTTTTTTGAGGAGTGCGGGATGAGACGACGTCGATTGAAAAAATATGCTGTCCCGAATCAACATCTATCAGCGTGTGATGCACGGGATAAGCAAGCTCAAAGCCACTTGGAGGAGGCNATTCTTTGTGGGATTAGAAATCATGTGATTCTTGATAAATTAGTGGAACTAATTATGAGGTATTATCCCGAAAAAAGGCAACATAAAATGTCCTTAAAAGAACGAATTGTACTAACGACGATGAAATTGAAAAATGACTTAACGTTTTCCTTACTTGCGATAATATTCCGATGTGTGGCTGAATCAACGTGTCGAGCTATTTTCTTAGACACTTTACAAAAACTGTCGACTATNATCAACATCTATCAGCGTGTGATGCACGGGATAAGCAAGCTCAAAGCCACTTGGAGGAGGCGATCGAATTACCCTCTCTGAGAGGTAGCACATCACCATTCCAACGAATTGCAACCTTAGGAGACAATGTGGATATAACGCCACTCGCACAAGAACCCGTANTATCTACAGATAGTGCAATCTTCGAAGCTAGTAATATTATTAGTAAACTACAAGCAGGCGATGCTGCTATGGCTGATAAAGGATTTCGAATTGAACATTTATGTGATAAATTTGGGATACAACTATACAGACCAGCTTTTCTCGAAAAGGAGAAGCAATTTCCCACGGAAGAAGTAATATTAAACCGCAAAATTGCCGCTGCACGTGTGCACGTGGAACGAATGAATCAAAGAATTGAAATTTTCGACGTGCTGCGGAATGAATTGTCCTGGAATCTTGTCAATTATGTGAACGACATTGTAATTGTATGCTTAGGCCTTGCAAATTTAGGTACGCCTATTTTTGCTGATGATAAGTTTATGTAAATGATTGTGTTGGTTGAGTGACATGTATTTAATAAAAGACACTCTAGTAACCATCATTGTGCTATGCAAGCAATAAATTATTTATTTAAATAAATTATTACGACAGAAATTTCCCTCATGACTTTCTACGTTTTTTCACACAAGAATTTTCATGTTTTTCTTTTTGGCAAATAACATGTAACGTTTTTTTGAAATAAACACTTTTCAATTTAATCAACAATTTAGTCACGAAAGATTCATCGTAAGGGACTGGTATTACCATGATGTCATCGACTATATCTGAGTAAATAACTAAATCACATGCTTTTAGATTCAATAATGCAAGTCCAAATTGTACTTGACCATAATAGCCACATTTTTGTTTCAACTTCAGTCTTCGATCCTCATAGATAAGATGACTACGACATTCTAACAAAGTTTCAGGTAATAAATCTTCTAATTTCCATGGACATTTTATCTCTACTAAAGTACAAGGCTTCTGAGCATGCATGACAATTCCATCAGGAGAATAACCGAGCCAAGGATTATCCTGGGAAATGATGAGCCCACAACAGTATACGTCACAATTTTTCAACTCTTGGTACAGTGTTCTTGCTCTTGGCTCCATTTTAACTCCATGCTGGACATATTTATTTGTAAATTCACGTGGCCAGAAGTACTTAGAGGCTTTTTCAGGCCAATTATCCATCGAATAGGTGTAAAGAGAGTAGCATCGACTACCAGTTACGCGAAACTGTCTTTCTTTTTTCCAAAGTAATGGATTGTAGATAGTGCTTTCAGCTATTCGCATTACATCAGTCGTATGAACATTAGCAAGATATTCATCCATGCAGCATCCTCTCACTTGCACCGGTACTCGTGTTAGTGCAATCATTGAGGATGATTTGTTAGCATTTGCTAGTATCACTTTGAGGGTTGCATTATCAAATGGCAAAGCGTTAGATACAGGCACAAGAATAGGAGTTTTTCTCATGCGTTTGTTATGTTTAGCAATGGCAGAATTTACATCACATTCCAACAACTCCATGTACACAGGTCTTATATCTGCTTCAGAGAGTTTTACAATGTTTTTCTGTGGGAAACAACACATAGAGGTAAAGGGTGTGGGTTTATATTGTTCTAGAGCAGGCCCTTTTAATTTACGCCACGTGCATTCCTTATCTGTACATGATGCCAGCTCCAAAGTCATAAGATCATTCCTAGCAAAGGATGAAATAAAATGGTAAAGTAAAAGAATGAAAAAAAAATGGTATCATGAGGAAAAACCTACGTACTGAGTGCAGTATAGCAAGACAGAAACTATGTGCTTACAACTGTGTCCTAACCCTGCGTTACAAGTGCAAGACATCTCGAAAATCGATTGATCGATCTGATTGTGTTGCTGGGTTAATATTAATAGTACCAGTAATTTCATGTGGTTTCTCCCTCAAACCACTAGTTTGTAAACATAAACAAAATAATATGATGCGATGGGACGTTTTTGATGACGCACCACAGAGAATCAAATTCTTCGAATTAAGCACCCGTTTGCCTTCTTTGATATTTCGCGATGTCAGTATGCTTTGAACATACTCGAAAACATCTCCTATTGATAGTCTCACCATCGTTCATGACAATTATAACTAACAAAACAGTAGAGAAATAAATAATCCAAGGAACGAACTGTCACGGGCAGCTCCGCTGCCACCGGTTTGTACAGGTTCTAACGCGTTACCCATGGGTCCTCCATTTTCCCATGGCGATGACAGAGCCGCCATCAGTAAATAGCGAGTCCAATTGTAGGTTTCATCATGGAAGCAGTAGAAGCATCCCTTCCGGAAAAAAACCCTCATCCCATTTCCAAAATGAAAAGAATAATAAAAACAAAAAAGCAAAGAAGTCCACCCCTCCAGCCTCCTGGTGGAATGAGAAATGTTCGCATGCTGTTGACCTCCGAAGAAAAGCTACCTCACTTTTTAGAAAACGACTCACCTTAGAAAACTATAAAGCCATGCAAAAGCGAACTGCCGACACCATAATGATTCTAAAAAAAGAAATAGCAAACGGTTGGGCCTCCTATTGCCGATCCCTTGACAGATCCACCCCAATCAATATTCTCTGGAACAAAATCAAATGGTTCAAAAATAGAAATAACTACAATCCCTCCCACATCCCCAAGCAAGATGCCGAATCATCCCAAAGAATGAAAGAATTTATCTCAGACTTTTGCCCCAACCTTCCCCATAATTATATTCCTCCCCCCCCCCTCCTGTGATTCCCTTCGAAGCTAACCCTTTCTTAGAAAAATAATTCTCTGCCCATGAATTCAAATCAGCGCTCAATGTGACCAAAAAAACCTCTTCTCCAAGCCTTGACAAAATAAATTATAACATAATCTCGAGGTTACATACCAAAAGTTCTCGGTCAAAAGTTCTCCGACAAAAGTTCCCCGTCCAAAATCCCCCACGTCAAAAGTTCTCCAGGCCAAAAGTTCCCCAGGTCAAAAGGTCCCCCGTTAAAAGTTCCCCACGTCAAAACATCCGCGACCCGAAAACTACCGCGTCAAAACTCACGCATAGAAATCTCATCGAAATCTTAATCTTAATCTCAACGAAACAATTTCACGGGCCCACACAAGCATCGGAGAGTTCATCAACTGCTTGAAAGCTGAGCAAAGCAGAACTGAAGTTCACATTGTACAAGAAGAAGCAGGTCAAACCATCCAGAGCAAGAAACGAAGACGTTATGCGCAATACGACGAGCGCCTAAAAAATATTGTGAAAACTTATGACGATATTGAAATTGTGGAGTACCTTCGCCGTATCGCCTATAACATTGTCTTATAAAAGAAAATGGATAATTGGAAAAGACTAAAAGAAAATGAAACCGCAAGTATTATTTATTAGCATGTTGTTATGCGCAATACGACGAGCGCTTAAAACATATATTGAAAATGGATAATTGAAAAAGACTCAATGAAAATAGAACCACAAGTATTATTTATAAGCATGATGTTATGTTGTAATTGTTATGTTAATATCATGAGAAAATAAACCAATGTTCAACATTAATTATCACTTATTAATACCTCCATTTTTCCGGTTAAACCTATGCCTCAGAGAACTACTGACGGTAGAAATTACGGTTCAAGAGAAAAATGACGGGAGAAATTATGACTCAAGGGACAATTGACACGAGAAGTTTTGACAGAGGGAAAATGGACAGAGAACTTTTGACGGAGAGATTTTGGCCTGTCACCAATCTCGAGACTCAAGAATTTAAAAACTCCTTGCTAAAGACCTTTAATGACCTCCTCAATTCCGGTCAATTTCATGACTCATGGAGAAGATTCCTATCTTCCTGCTGCCCAAATCTTCCCCAAACAAATTCCGCCCTATTGCCCTCGCTTCGTGTCTCTTAAAATTTTTTGAAAAAATAATCTCCAATAGATTAGTCTGGTGGCTAGAAACTCAACATATTCTTCACAGCAAACAATTCGGCTTCAGAAAAATGCGCTCATGCGCCGATAATCTAGCGATCCTCTCAACCGAGATTTTCACAAGCTTTGCCTCCAACCAATACACAGCCGCCGTCTTCATTGACATAAAAGGAGATTTTGATCATGTGGACCCCTTAACCCTATACTATGACCCAGCTCATCTCGGACTGCCAAAAAAAATCGCAGACTTCATTTACTTCCTCCTAGCATACCGTCAATCTTACTTCGTAATCAACGGATAATTAGAAGGTCCCTTTCCCATGGATAAAGGTACCGGACAAGGTTCCGTTCTCAGTCCTATCTTATTCAACCTTTATATCTCTAACTTACCTTCCTTCGATGGTCTCAAGGCAGAATGCATATCATTTGCCGATGACCTATGGTCCAGTCAATGTAGATTCAATATGGCAAATTAAAATGAATCGGATGAAAGCTATATCAATCAACAGCCCAAGGTCCCCTGATTAATGTTTGAATTTGTTTAAGCTCAACATGCACCGGAAAATTTATAATTAATTAAAAACCATCGAAAAATTCGGCACAATGAACGTTTACCCCCTTCAATCCTTTCTGCCTTCAATCCTGTTTAATCAATCCTAAAAGTAAAAATACCATATTGTAGCGGAGAAAATCTACTATGAAACTGAGTTAGGAAGTTAGGGGTGAAAATGCACGGTTAATTTATTATTATTTTTTCAAGTTATTTCTGTGAATTGGGCATCAACGGGTCAGCTTATCGGGACGCCACGCCCCATGGCGTCTGGGTCCGAGTCCCCTGATGCGCGCGGTGCGCAGTCGATTCAAACATCCGCAGCAAGCTACCGCAATATGAAATTTTTAATCTTTTCGCATGCTATTTTTCATTGTGCTGATGGTATGATGATGGGTATTAATTGAATGATTTCAAATGCAGGATTTATATAGAAAACAATTGTTCTATATTTTTTTAACAATGAGTTCCTTACGGAGAAGGAGAAAATACATTCGATTGCTATCGTGCAGTGTGTCATTCTCATAGTAAATACAGGATAATGTACAACAAATTATGAAAAAATAAGAATCTATCTGAACGTTAATTATAGGAATATTTAGTACTGAACTTAGTTATTAACAATATTATAGAAGGAGTCTCAGGAGGTGTCGACTGTGCTCTCTGGTGGAATTTTGAGTTGAAGAGTTCTGTAACAGATCAGATACAAATGCTTTCATTATTAATCTATAGGAAGTTATAGATATTTGGCTAGCAGCATAAATTTGAGTGATATTTACCATTCATCGACAGGATCGTTGCTTTCTACACGTAGTTTTTTACTCATACTTGGCCCACTCTCTTCATCAGAGCCATCCTCGGGGTTTTCGAATGGAAAAAACTCGGCGCTCTCATCATCATACTCTCCAGTGGCTACATTATCGAGGTGCTGACTTAGTGTAGAATCAAAATTCTGGAGGAGAATATCATCAGAATTGTTGGAATTTTCGGGGGAGTCTGAGCTGATGTCGATCTCCATGGAATTCAAGCAGGAATCGCCATGACATCCTGAGCATATACTTGAACACTTCAAACCAGCTTTTCTGCATCCACATGGGTTTGAGCAGTTGCCTTTACAAGTACAGAAGATCATCTTGAGGATCTCTTCTGGTGCTGCTGGTATTCTGGTCATGACGGGGAAATAGTCTTGATGCTTCCATTCCCATCCCCAGTCACATGGATCCAGTGAATTGTTGCCAAGCCACTTCTGGACTTGAAAATAAACACGCCAAACATGTTCCTCAGTAGCTCCAGCTGTAGGTGGGAGTTGTGCCAAACAAACCCCGGTCTTCAAACGTGCGGCAGAAGCAGCAAAACGTTGAAAGCGGAAGGAGTTGATGGAGGAGTCCTTCTGATTGGCACCATGCAGAGCTAGCATCAAGCGTTCACCTGATTGCTTGATGTCTTCTCTGGCAGCGGTGGGATCGTTGAAGATAGCCACATCGTCGATCAATGACTTCCTCTTCTCCAATATCTTCAAGAATGCTTTTTTTCCCTTGTTGTAAACGGCAGACGTCGTGTCACACCCTGTGAAAGCATGGCTGAAGAGTATAGCGTCCTTCAAATGGCTGTAATCCTGTGTGGAGAATACAACAGTGGAAACTTTGCCGGTACCCTGCTTGATGAAGTGGAGTTCCCTATCCGCTGGAGCCAAGACAATCAGCAAGGCCAATAGATCGACATCCTGGCCGACAACTGCAACTTTTTGATGATGAGCCAGTTGCTCCACGGCTGTGGTTACTATCAATCGATCAGCATCCTCTGATGCCTGCTTCACTTCAATCCCAGCGTTGACTAAATGATCTGCCAGAAAGCCAATCAGTCTGCCTTTATTCTTATCATTTGATAAGAATTTGGATTGATTTAACGTTATCGCCATGGCTTTTTCAAACATAACGACCGTGCTTTTGGTAGATTTCGACCGCCTGAAGCGCTCATATGATTTGATTCCAATATCAGCGTCATTGTAGCCATCGAAAACGACAACAGAATTGATGCCATAATTCCTCATGACATAGCTTTCATATAACTTGAAAACTTCCTCGTACGTACTTCCCACTGGCCATACGACTTTATGAAGCAAAAATCCACCATCTATCACTGTTTTATACTGCGATAAGTTGATAGAACTGATAGGGTAAGATGAGAAGGCATTATAAAGTTCAGATTTCTTGGATTTCCGCATCATCCCTTGTTCATCGAATAATGAGAGCGGGAAGGGAGCTAACTCATAATTCAACGCTTCAGTGGCTAATTGGCTATCATTCTTTGTGACTGCAGTGATTCTCTGGAACAACAGTGTGGTATTAACAGCTACTTGCTCATTGTCAATCGTGATTCCCCGCTTTGCAGTTGCAATAGATTTCACTCGGGTTGTCCGTTTCAGTTTTATATCCGCGGCACTCACTCCGATCATCGATTTCATAGACTCCTTCCCAATGTCTATTGCCCTGTCACAGTTGATTTCATCTCCGCCGCACAGACCATCTGCGATTGACATGATTTTATCATCATCAACCGGTGAAAAAGGATCGTGGATCGTGAGCCACTCAAGGAATTTCATGTAATCCTCTGTGTCTCGCTTTATACTCGTTGGCCTCCAATCCGTGTGTTGCTCTCCACTTTCAGCTCTCACCCCACAGAAAGTTTCAAAAGCATCCATCACTTCAAACGCAACGGGCATCCCAAGGATCCATCTGGCAAGGACGCCTTCCTGATTGACTCCACGGCCCTGTGTGAGACCACCAGATGTCTTCATCACCCGCATCAACGTTTGCTCCACAGTCATGTCTGTCCAAATCCCTGCCCATTTTTTATCTGATCTCCGTATCGTGAAATAGCCTTCTCTCGTGAATTTGTTGAATTCCTGAGGATCCATGATATTTGGCAGCTCCAACATATCTTGCAGATAGATCTGAGCGGATTTAGCATATGCCAAATGACCAGCAGCATGAAAGACAGGCAACATATCCCGTACACACTGCAAATGGAGCTCCCAGTTCCCCAAACGCTCTGCTTCGATGAATTGCATCACCAGTGTGAGGCAGTGGAAGTACTGAAGCCACAATCGAGAGGTACGTCCCACGTTGGCGAGAGTTTCCATCATTTCCAACACTTTCTCGCTTATTCCCTGCAGTCGTTCATCAGCATCAGCTTCTTGTAGCGTCAGTGGCTGGATGTCGAAGTCCTGGAGCAAGTTCGTCATGTAGGCACGGTCTTCATCTCCAATATTACTTGCATTTTTGGCAATCAGAGTTCCCAGTGCAGCATATGCGAGAAGATGACCTCTGATTGCTCTGCTGAAAGCATGCCCCGTGAGCATATGATCAACAGTATTACTGGCATAAGCTGTAGCCAGTAATTCTTTCAATCCGCTACCATCCATGATAGTTCCAAGGGCTCCAAGGAATGACATCAGCAAGTGGAATCCGCCTAATCTAGCAATTACACCCTTCATGTAAGGGCCATCATTGGCCAGCAGCTCCCTCGCCTTCGCATACAGGGGTTGATCGAAAGTTATGAAACTCGTTTTTTGATTGAGTCTCAGGCATTCCAGATGAGCATGATTCAGAACTGTATTGATGGTGTCCAAGTGTGATGGTGGCAAGTTTACAAACGGTAGACAGAAGACCTGTGCCACTTGGTATTCTGAAGTGTGGCTGAGAGCTTCCATATAGCCTCTCCAACTCGGAACATTCGGTATTTGCAGACATTTGGCCCAAATGTGGAGAGTATAAGCAGCTGGAAGTTTATTACGTTCACCAAGTAGCAGTTCAGACACATCACAACATTTGATGGATTTCAAACCCGTGCCAATGTTGTTCAGTCGATCACAACATACTACAGGAATATTATACTTTGATGACAGCTCCTGAGCCTTTGGTAAACGATTCAATTTCCTGATGACTCCTTGAGTACTTACTCCAGCTTTGGGAGTCACGCAGCAAATACCCCCCATACTGTGGAATGTATTGTAGCCGTCGAGACTGCATACGTTGTGATCCGCATTGTCAAACACGTGCTGTATGAATGCGTCGTTCTCGATTTTCTTATCACAACTCATTATCGCTGAAGCTTCGTATAAGCTCAGATTAGTGTAGGATGTACTAAATCCAAGCTTATTTAATACGTCAATTATTAGCCGCGAATCGAATTTTCTACTCAAATAAACACCGGTTGCTAATTGAATCGAGGAAATGAATGACCTCGGACGAATAGCGGATATGATGGAATGTGCGATACTATTGCGTTTTGCTGTTAATTTCGTTTCTCGAGTTTTTTTCCCCTTCAACAAGATATCATCCAAGAAAGTGAGTAGAGTATCCGGAATATCGGCCTCGACGTTTTGAAGTAAGTCTTCAGGGGCTGGATAAGATGATGTTTCGTATGCCTGGCTCCTGATGTCTTCGCGTATGATGGCAGCAGCAGCACGAACTATGCGGAGTCTTTCGTCTCCTTGGTCGATGCTCTTCTTCTCGTTCCAGAAGTTTTCCAAAATTTTATAACCCGTATTGCGGAAGCATATAACCGTCGGTTTCGGTGGTCGCTCCAACATAAAGATTTCAGATCCGTATCTGTTGACAAGCTTCTGCTTCAGAGTGATTGTCGTTGTTGTCCACCCTTCCATTTTATCCAGTAACTCCTTGAAGGTAAATTGACAATCGTCGCTTTCCTCCATGTAGCGACAAACGCCTTCGAAAGCAGCGTCTAAACCCGGATATCTTGAGCGCTTCTCTGTACAACAAGAATTGTGATAACGAGCGTGTTCCTCCATTAAACATTTCCCCTCGATTTTGCTTTTTACCTTTTCAGCCCACTCATCGCCGCGAAGTTCGATACAATTTTCAATCCGTTGCTGTGCTTTTGGCGTACATACCAATTTACCAGGTTTATCTTTAGGAACCCAGGCTTTAGAACACAGGAAGCAATGAACCTCGAAGAAGAATGGTGGCTCAGGGGGTAGCTCAGGAGCTGCTGATTCTGCTACATCACTCGCCTTCTTATTGGACACACTGTAATTCACTCGACATTGATCGTGAACTGTCACTTCTGTCAAATTGTCTAAACACTTCCACTTATCGTCTTTCTTCAATTTGCTTCTAGCAATGAAAGTATTGATGCCTTTCTGTTTCACGACTCTTGTTTGGCCGCCACTGTCTAGTCTCTGATCACAAATGAAACAATACGATGGATGAGACATATTTGTTTGCGATGAAATTATCTCTACACAAGTCCAAACACTTCGGCCTTCCAACTACGAATGACCCAGGAATGTGAAATATTTCGAGATTTCCCCCTATAGAAAGTTCCCTTGTACAATAGCAAGACCTACGGTCCAGGCAGCTGCAAGGACACCTGCTCTTCCAAATACTAGTGGAGGGGCACAGGTAGAGGAAACAGGATATTTAGTTCGATCTCACAGTTCAGTGTTCACTATCCACAACTTCAACTTTGCACATTCACTCTAGCAATTTACTCGATGTAAACGGTTCCACTTCTTGAAGCGATATGACTTAACACTGCGGTTGGGGGGAGTTTATATGCCTTTCGGAACTCGGATGCCCGAAATATCGAGAATAGCTATTTCCCTGTATTGACTTTTGCTCGTCAGAAGAATTTTTCGTACCTGCTGAGGTATCTTGGCGGCTTTGTACCTCACAAGTATTCGCAATGGGGAGGAGCACTCACCAAGGGTCGGCACGTGCGACCCCCTCCTGAGCAGGGTCATCACTACCGTCACTAGGCCCTTCCTAAGTTAAAACTCATCCAACAGGATTTAGTCTTAATCCAGTTGTGAGTTGTTTCAATAAATAGAAATAGAAATACTCAATGGGCGTATTAGATATTTCACAGAAATTTCTAGTTATTGTTCTCGGAACGATCCGTAACATTCATCAACAGCTATTGCATTTAGGAATAACCAAACCATTCAATAAAGCCATCAGATTCCAAGAGTAATAGTTTCATTGATGAATCACGATGGACGCGAGCCATATTTTAACTAATATTATGCGATAAAAATTTACGGAAGCTTATGGAAAAGATTGTTGCGAAGTTAGGGAAGTATTCAGCATTCAGATAAGAAAAAGTATTGAGACTCGAAAGGTTCAGAGGGAAAAAGAGGAGAATAAAATGGAATTATATTATAATTCCGTTGCTGTGGATATTTGAATCTACTGCGCATCGCACGCATCACGGGACTCGGGCCCAGGCGCCATGGGGCGTGGCGTCTCGATCAGCTGATCCGTTGATGCCCAATTCACAGAAATAACTTGAAAAAATAATAATAAATTAACCGTGCATTTTCACCCCTAACTTCCTAACTCAATTTCATAGTAGATTTTCTCCGCTACAATATGGTATTTTTACTTTTAGGATTGATTAAACGGGATTGAAGGCAGAAAGGATTGAAGGGGGTAAACGTTCATTGTGCCGAATTTTTCGATGGTTTTTAATTAATTATAAATTTTCCGGTGCATGTTGAGCTTAAACAAATTCAAACATTAATCAGGGGACCTTGGGCTGTTGATTGATATAGCTTTCATCCGATTCATTTTAATTTGCCATACACCATGTATCAAACATTTAGAATGACTGGACTACTAGTCATCTTCTCCCGCAGTTTCGATCTAGAAACCTGCCTACATGCAGTCGAGCAAACCACCAGCAGGGTGGCTAACTTTTTAGAAAACAGAAATCTCGCAATTTCGCCTGAAAAATCACACCTCATAATATTCTCAAAAAAACACTTTATCCCCTCTGACCACTCCATCTCTATCAACGACTCCATCATTCAGGCCGAAGTATCCATAAGATTCTTAGGAATGACCCTAGACTATCGACTCTCCTTCTCACCTCACATCAACAACCTCATGCATATCCGGTTACTAACTGAGCGCCAGAGTGTCTAGACAACATTATTCTCCATCATCTCTTCTCCCTCCCTTTGTCCATCGTATTTCACTTTTATTTTTCCTCCAAGGTTTATTTTTCTTTTTACCGCAACCAGTTTGATTACACTCTCCCCCCCGCGGGTGTCTGAAAATTATCTCCCTCATCAAATCACTCAGGAAAACACACTATGGCGCCGACCCTAAGAACCTCATTATCTTCTACAGAGGCCTTTTAAGGAGTTCCATTGAATATGGGAGTCATATACTAAATTACTCCAACTACTCTCACTTTGAACAAATAATTAATCTCCAACATAGTGCCCTAAGACTCGCCCTTGGACTTCGAATCTCCACCCCCAAAAATGTAATTCTCGCAGAAGCAACCGAACCCCCCCTCAACTTCCGTATTTCTCAACTCTCAGATAGATATATCATGAAATCCCTATCTCTCTCCAATCACCCGTTACTTGACAAATTAGCCACTCTCCAAACAATAATAAACAGGAAGACATCCAATCTTCACAATATTAAATCGGGATTCCCAATCGTAAACTCCTTTGACAGACTCCTACACCATAAAACTAAAATACATCGACACCCTCTCCCCTCCCCTTATCAATTCCCATTCAGCCTCATCAATTCCTCCCCTTCCATCAACACATCTTTGGTAGCGATTATCAAGAAAAGTAAGAGTAAAGATTCAACCCTTCAAGTGGAATTAACTAAGCTAGATCAAGAGTCCTACACCCAAATATACACCGATGGATCCAAAACCCACGAAGGAGCCTATGTCGGTTATGCAGTCTCCATCCCCTTTCTCCAAATCTCAATTCAACATAAAATCTCTTCCTATGTCTCCATTTTTACTGCCGAGGCTCTAGCTATACTAACCGCAGTTCAAACAATCCAAGCAATGGACCTTAAAAAATCTGTAATTCTCACCGACTCTCTGAGTGTTCTAAAAGCAATGAAAAACTTCTCCCCATTAGAAACTTCCTCTCATATAATTTATCTAATCATAGAACTTAATGAATTGCTCACATTGAATAACTGAGAAACTTCATTTGTGTGGATTTCCGTACACGTTGGCATCCAAGGAAATGAAGTTGTAGACTCTCTAGCAAAGGAAGCCATCTCGGATGGTGACCTTCAACCCACCCCCATTCCGTTCACCGATTTTAAAGCCTCCATCACAGCTCAAATGAAATCCAAAACAGTTAAATTACTCAGAAAACCAGCAAAATTTAAAGATAAAAAATATTTCCAAGAATTTTATAAAGGCTGGAATCCTCCGTGGTTCCAAAATTTCAACATCGACAGACCCCAAATAACTACCATCAACAGGATGAGGTCAAATCATTACAATCTTGCTGAAAGTCTACAGAGAAAAAACATCGTCGCCTCCAATCTCTGCGAATGTGGCAAAGTCGAATCCCTATCCCACGTCCTTTGGGCTTGCCCCAATTACCTCCAAGAACGTTCCTCCCTACTCAAATCCCTGAAGAAATTAGACATCAACTCCTACAACATCAACAAATCAATCGCATCACCCACTCCCAAAATAGCCAGGAAATCCACAACTTCCTCAAAAAAATCAACAAACCCATTTAAACATCATCATCGCACCGCCAAACTCGGTGGATCAAGAGATTAACTACATCACCCCACACAAAACTACAAAACTACGAAATGCCCCGCTAGAGGGATAACGGCCGCAAGACTTGATATAGTCAGTGCCATAAAAATAGAAGAAGAAGAAGAGTGTAGGTAGGCGCTCGAAACTCGCTACTTGCCAGTTGGCTATAGTCAACTGAAACCCATGCGGTTACACGCACGTATATAAAATAATTTTCTGTCACTTTCCTGACGAAAGACTTGGTCAGTTTTTTTTTACCAAATCGGTCAGTAATTGACGATCGGTCAGTTACATGTAATTTACCGGTAAGTTACACGTAATCTGACTGGTAATTTTTTCTGTTACATCTCTAGACGGGTTTGGTATGCCATCCCAACCTACACCTAATTGGATGACTCTTTTTAAAGTTACATATTTACGGAACTATGATGAATAATGTACGAATAATGTATCACATGAACAACATAGGAAAGGGGAATACTTTATAAATTTTATAAATTTACAATTTAAGTTTATAAACCAAGTTTTCTAAATTTATAAGTTTTATAAATTTACATTCATTAGAATTTACCAAATTTCAGAGGTATTGAACGGGCAATACGTGTATTTGCCTTTTATTTTCCTGTTGCTATTATTTCTGTTCTATCTTTTTTTTATCTGCACTTATGTTCAATAAGCGGACGCTTTGAGACGAGAAGGAAATTGCATTCGTCACAGCATAGTCGATATATTTTAATTCATTGAATTCAACATTGACACAATGTTGATAGCCAATATTGCTCAAACGTTGGCAACCAACATTTCCCCAACGCTGGTAACCAATATTACCTCAACATTGGTAGCCAATATGGTACGTTGGGGCAATATTGGCTAACAACAACATTATCCCAGCATTAGTAGCCAAGATGGTACTAACGTTTGTAGCCAACATTGTCCCAACGTTTAAATTTGTTGCCTTTTCCCTGAATATTAGTTCAAAATAGATTTTTTCAACAACAAATGATGCAATCAATCTGATTATCGAACTGAGTCAAGGTGGTATTGGGAAGAACATTTTAAGAATAATAGGGCGCCGAGGAAATGTAGGAGGTGAGGCGGAGGGGTTTCTATTGTTTTCCTGCAGAAAACCAATCGCTGAACAAAAAAATTTTTCCTATTCGGATTCAAATTTCAGGCAATATTAGGGAGTATCTCCGGTTAAAAATTATTTTTGGAGCTAATCAAATTTATTTGTATCTGTTCCACACATTGAATGGTTTTCAGATTTTTTTTTTTAATAAATGAAAAAATATTAATCCACGCGAAAAAGTGGCAACATCGTCGGTAGTTTTTTTTTTCACCAGGAGCTAGTACCACTGGCTCGAGGGAGCTCCAATCACAACGCTTCATCGCTCTCTCTTAAGAGACGTTTAAATTGACCGCTCTACCCCCACCCGATCGGTACTTGGGACGTTGCTGTTCGTTTGGGCTGCATGCGTAGAAATTTCATTTTTCAGTACTTTTTTCGCTATTATTAATAAACAATGCTCCTAGGCGACAATCTTTTTCACTCAAAAAATCATTGATTACATGGTCTAAATGTGTTTAAAGTTTCATGACTTTGGCTACATTTTTTCCTTGGGTTTTGCAGTTTTTTTTTCATTTCCATAAGATCACGTTAAATGACCACTTTCTCAAAAATTCATAATAAATTAACCATATGCCCCAGCAGTCTGAAACTTTGCACACGCTTTTTCCATCATTTAAAGAATACGTTAAAAAATAAAAAAAATGGCTGCTTTTTTTCTAACCCTCCGGGCTCGCCCGATTATCCTTAAGTCACAATTGGATTCATTCATTTATTTGAATTCATTTTTTTTCAATTATCGTCGAAAACCGCTCGGTCAAATACACACGTACATAAATACATACATCCGGTCATGGTCTGAAAATAGCATATTCGAACTCGTGAGGCCAAAATTAGTTATCCTGATACAAAGGATGGGAAATTTCGCTTTTTACGAATACAATGCTTCCATTCGGAAGCAAAAATGATACCATGTACCAGCGCACAAAATGAGCAAATAAAATAATGAAAGGTTCTTACCCCTGGCACGGATCATCGCACTCGCACGTGGAGCACCCCCTCTCATCGACCTTGAACCCATACTGGCAGACCTGGGCGCACTGTTGCAGTGGACAAGACGCATCAAGAGCCCTAGCTCTCGGTTTAGCTTCTTCGCAGGTGACATTCTCTGCAGGTCCCATTGTCCCAGAGATCTTCCTCCCATCGGTATCAACACACCAGCAGACTAGACCATTCCTGGAGCACTGGAGGGGATTGTAGCCCCCGTTGTCGGTGCATTGGGGTATATACCCCCGTCCCTCTTTCTCAGAAATGCTCAAGAGTTCAGCAGACATTCGATTCTTCCGGCACGAGCTCAATCCAGTTGCAAAAGCACAAACTCTCCCCCCGCAATGATCACTGGAGCAACACTTCTGTGGCCCTGGACAATCTAAATCGTGTTCGCAAGAGGCTCCACAGTCCGCTGGCTCCTCGATAGTTGGACAAGTCCCTGGACGCTGCAGGCGAAGGCTCGAGGGACAGCAAACTCCATATTCAGCATTTGGCTGAACCAAACAACGGTAGAGAGGCGGACAATTTGGTTTTCCTGGGGTATCTCCGCAGAGGAAGGGACGCGGTGAGTCGGTTATTTGGAGGGGCTCACCCGCGGGACAAATTGTGGCCAGGAATTTTGCTTTTCGACAACTGGGAATTGGGGGACACGGAGGGCGTGCACAGGGTGCGTCTACAAGCTCACAGGTCTGACCAGAGCCCGGACATGTCACTTGCTTGCAGGGATCTCGGCATTCGCATTTTAGACAGCCACTTATTGCGTCAATCTGGGAAAATAGTCATCGGATTAATGATTTGGGTGAGGAGGGAGATAGCTTAGGGGCTATTGATTTTAGTCAGGCGACACTTTTGGAGGGCTTACGATTGTTCCCGGTAAAATCTCTCAGTGGTGAGATGCATGAATTGTATAGAGGGATTAATATTTCATAAGCGTTTAATTGCAATTGTTGACTATGCATTCATTTCGGTGATAATGCGTGACATTTTGTCGTGGCGTTATTTTTTTATGACATAATTGAATAATAGATGCATGATTAATAGATATTAATATTCCTCTATAAATCTGAGATGAAAGTTTTGATAACTAAGAGGAAGTCACGATTTCTTATAGGTGGCCCCTCATGTCACTCTTTTTCAGTTCTTGAGTGGTCAAATATATTGATTTTGGTTTGAAGGCATTTGAGCTCCTTTGAGATGTGCAAGTTATTAATTATAGATGCTCAAATAGATATAGGGGATTATACACTTATTCTTAATCTATAATTATTAATCTATCAGTTATTAAGGTATTCATATTGTTGCGTATCCTCCTTCGATTTGTAATTCGTTGTAGTACATCCGCGAAAGATGCTTCTCATCAAATTTGTCAGTTCATTGATACTGAATTCTTTCGACGATGAATAGATAAATTTAATTTATTGAATATATGAATAATCAAGAAAATGTTATGGAAGGAAGAGAAAAGTTGAAGGAATTCACATTTGATGCGGCCAGGGTCTGACGGCTGTCAGGGCCAATCGAACGCAAGTTTGACAACAAGGAATAATAAATAACGTTAAATGTTGGGCGCTAGGTAGTTTTATCGACAAACTAACAAATGATAAACGAAGAGGAAATAATCGACGAAACGACAGATGAAATACAATGATAGGTTCGAATGGGAAGACCCAAATAAATCAAAAGAATCGAGAATTGAAAATAACCAGAATAGTATATTACGATATAAGTGAAAAAAAGTAGTTGTTGATTACTGTGATTACAAATCCTCACGCTCGTCAGCAAGTATATTTTTTCATATGTATTGTATGATATTTTGTGATACTGGTGAGAAAAAGGGGGTTCTGGGCGCGCGAAGCGTACAAAAAAGTGCCCTTTTTTTACTTTTATTATAAAAAATTATAATCAGAAACTTGCATGAATTTTTTTCAATTTTCTAATCTCAAGTTTGAGATCTGAATAATTCATTTTTCAGTCACAAACGTTTGAAATATTGCTCATTAATTACTAATCAATTGTTAAAAGTTGACGATTTCACACGCATTAAAATCGCCGATGACGTCACACAGATGGTCCAGCGCGGGACCAATTACAGAATGGCTCGAGCCGACCTAACCCAATCTTGAGGTGCGCCTCGGCCAATGGAGGACAACAACACCCAGTCTCCTCTTTTCCGACCAATGAAGCGTTCCCTGACTGTCTTCGTGACGTCATAACCGAAAAGTTGGTCTCAAAAACGACTGATTTTCAATTAATTATCATAAGACATCTAGGCAATATTTCTCCATAATTTTCACCGTTTAGCTATGCATATGTTACGAGAAATGTGTGAATAAGGGAAGTGGAAAGAATTGAGCTTCAACTACAACTACACTATCAAATACCATCAAACGATTCCATCCAATTTAGAAGAGACCCTATAACATGGGGTGCTTACTGATGAAACAAAAACAAAATGGAGTTTGTAAGGAAAAATCCCTTTGACATTTCTCCGTAAAATCAGTTATTTCCATAACATTCTACAAGAGGGGATGAATAAAAAGCTAGAAAGCCAATAATTTCAATTTCTCAGTCAATTGAAATATAGAAAGGAGAAAATTGAGTTCCATTGAGAGCTTTACGTACCTCGAATCCCAGAGGACACAACATACGACAAGAATGCGCCTGACAGCTTCTTGGATTTTCACAGTCAACGAAATCCCTGGCGGGTGCTCTTGTGCCAGAGACTTCGCTGCCAAACTCATCGACACACCAGCAATTTTTCTCATTCGCCTCACACTGGATCCTTTCGAATTCGCCAGTGATATTGTTGCACTGCGGAACGAATTGTCCAGCTCCGTGATCCACAATTGTTTGGGAACGTCGGCCAGCAGCGATGGCCAATTGCTCGCAGCCCGTGAGTTCCCCCAGGACACATCTGAGACCGCAAACTGTCTCGCAGCATCTCTCGGATGGACTGGAGCACTCAAAGTCACTGGAGCATGGAGGCGCACGGGCTGGACACGAACTGAGCTCGGTCAGGACTGGACATCTTCCTGGGGCCCTCAATATTGACTCTGAAATCATTTTTAAAATTCGTGAATATTTTATGTATGAGCGTCTCGACTCAGCAACAAAAAACTAGTGGGTAATTGCGTTTTTCTTTATCGTAGGATAGCTATTTTTGATAATAAAATAGCGATATGCTTCCGAATGGACATTTTGCACATTATTCTCTCATAATATGTTGGTTCGCATTATTATGTTGAACGGAATTATATTTCTTCTTTAATTTTACGCCCTACCAGGCTTAAGGAGTTTCGTGTGAAAAGTCAAAATAATGAAAAAAAATTGGAAAATTCATGGGAGAAATGTCTGAGTATGCTGCATCATTGAGAACTTTTGCACATTTTTTTCAGATCTCAGTCTCAAGAAAAAAAATGATGAAATTTGGATGTTTTTGCAACTCCTTCACCTCCGAGGTTATCCCACTCTCAATTACGGAAATTTTCATGACACCCAAAAAAATGATGAACAATTGAAGAAAAATTAGTGGGTGATAAATCAAATCTTTCCTGAGAACACGTATAAGCTCCAGATTTTTTTCAGATTTCGTTTCAACAGGATGAGATTCTCTTGTCCCGAGAAAAATTTTAAGTGTTACTATAAGTCTTCCCATAAATTCATATAGTTTGCGCTATATCTAGAATTTTTTTTTTATCAAGCATTTTTAAACCTTAGAGGTTTAATTTGCATACAATTAATAAAATACAAAATTTTGACACTTAGAACTTAGGTTACATTGGTTTCAAATTTTTATCGAACAATTATCCAAGAATTCACTAATGATGACAATAGATTTTTTGTCTAGTCTAGCCAAAAACTCTCCAGCGCAGTAAGGTGGAAAAAAATTGATTCCGCATAATTTTTTAACCATTATTTCTCTAGCATTATTGTACAATGGACATTCCCACAAGACATGTTCAATATTCTCCTCTTCGTATCCACATTTGCATATTGGGAAGTTAATGATCCCCACTTGCGCCAGTGATTCTGCTAGGCTGTGATGATTGGCCCTGACTCTATTGACCCACGATATAATTTTTCGAGATAACTTTTTCCCTTTGAACGACGGTTTTCTTCTTCTAGTATAATAATATTTGAAGTTGATTCCTTTGGTTTGACCAAGATCAAGAGCCAGGTTCCAAGTTTTGTCAAAAGATTCCGACTTGAACACCTCGCGGAAATCAGTGAAGGGAAGTTGTATAGCTTCATCGCGGTCGCGTGGTGGTTTCTCTCGCTAGCCGATCAGCTGCTTCGTTACCCGCCACCCCCATATGTGAAGGAACCCAGACCAATTTTAACGTATTATTGTTGTGCTGTACAATTTGTTCATACTTTGTCTTAACATTTAGTATAAATTTATTTGATTTGATACTTGTCGGCTGAGAAAGAGATTGGAAAGCACTTAGAGAGTCGCTAATTAAAATAAAATTTTTGTCTGAGTGCATATGCGCAAAGTTCATAGCCTCACTAATTGCAAGACATTCCGCTGTATATATAGAAGCTCTGGGGTTAATAGACAAAGATTTTTCCACATTTAACTGAGGGCAAAAAAAAAGCTGAACCAACAGAGATACCACCAGTCATCTTGCTGCCATCGGTGTAAATTTCTATTGATTCTGGCGAATAGTTATCTATAATACGGTTTGGATTGTTATGATGAGCGACATGAGTTCTAATAGTATCTCCGAGTCCAGCATCCATTGGTAATGAGTTAAGGGCGGTGTGATAATCACCATTGTAAATACTGAATCGGTAGCTAGTGTCTAGATTTTTTAACAAATATTCTATTTCTTTAAAACATGTTTTTAGGATGAAGAGTCGAGATGTGGAAGGATTAATTTGAGCAATTGATTCCCCGATGGTGGTAGAAACCTGGAGATCGGTATTTGAAAGCACTTTCGTTAGATAAGTTTTACAGAGAAATGAAGCCCGAATCTTAATTGTGGGGAGTTTGCTTTCGGCCAGTAAGATGTTCACGGGCGTTGATATTCTATATCCCATACAAAATCTAATGGCAGCGTATTGTATTCATTCTAATCTAGAGTTATTAGTTTTTCGCCCAGGATAGTAAATAAACAAACTATACTTTATTATCGGGCGTACGAAAGATTTATAAAGCATGATGAGAGTCTCAGGATCAGCCCCCCACCAAGTACCCCGTATGAATTTTATAATGTTTAAAGCCTTGAGGGCTAAGCCTAGAACTTTAAGTAAGTGGTATTTAAATGACAGTTTGGTATCAAAAATTAAACCAAGAAATCGGGCAGATTGATTGCAATGGATTTTGTGACCATCAATATTAATAGCGGTACTAGTGATAGGTTGTCTTTTTTTATTAAAGTGAACCAGTAATGTTTTCCGTGGGGCTAGGGCAAGACCAATAGATTCTAAATTATTTTTTAGCGTCTCGATCGCACTCTCCATAATATCAATGCCTTTAGTGAGTGATAAAAAACTAGTATATACACTAATGTCATCAGCGAATTGGGAGACTACAACTTCCGAAGGAATATTATTAGTGATGTTATTAACATAAATTATATATAATAAAGGTGAAAGTACTCCTCCTTGGGATACACCTTTGTAAACTTTTCTGGGCTGGCCATTGAATAAGGAGGTAATATTTCTCTCGTATAAGATAGATTTGACAAATCTCACAAGATTAGTAGGACATCCAATGTCCGCTAGTTTGTCCAATAATAAATTTACGTCAACATTGTCAAAGGCTGATTTGACATCAAGAAATACTGCTATCGACTCTCGATTTCTCAATAGATTTTGATCCGAGTATAATGAGAGATTTATCAGGTTGTCATAACACGATCGACCTTTTCGAAAACCACTCTGAGACTCGGGCAAAAAATTGTTGTGTTCGACCCACCATTGAAGGCGATTTTTAACAATAGTTTCAAAAAAATTTCCTACGCACGGTGATAGAGCAATGGGACGTACACCAGCACCATCCCCCTTAGGAATGAAATGAATAAATTGTTCATTCCAGTCCAATGGATAGTCAGCGGTACTGTACATCTCATTAAAAATGTCCAGGAGAATTAATTTGAGTTTAATAAGAATCTTCTTTAGGATGATGAATTATTTTTACGTGTATTTAACGCGATATTAAACTCAATAAAGTCGAAGGGGGCACTCAATATATCATTGTCCTGGCAGGGAGGGCAATAGTTAAGATCTTTCGGGGCCCAGGGGGGGCTGACTGAATTAAGAGTAGTCTCAATTTTGCTGTCGAATTGTAAGTTTTCAGATACGTTAATTGAGTTTACATTTACCCATTTGTTTTTCAATACTTTACATGTACGTCAGACAGGAGAGATTATTGTTGATATCAATTGTTTCAGAAAAAGTCCTAAATTTCATTCTTTTCTTCTGTTTGAAGAGTTTTCTTGCAGCTGCTACTTGTCTTTTATAAGAATAATAATCCCATGGATTTTTTGTGAAGAGCCATTTTTTGTATGCAGATTTACATAATCTTATGGCTCTATCGCATTTCTCATCCCACCAAAACACTGGATTTCTGTGGACTTGGTTAGGCACTTGCTTTTTAACAGGGGTATGCTTTTTAACCAAAGCGGTTAGATTATCGATGAAGAATTTGTACTTTTCTAAAGGAGCAAGAATATCATAATCAAGTTTTAGAAATTTTTCGTAAGAACTTTCGAGATCCTTAGAAAGCTCAGTCCATTTAGTTCTGATAGACGTGAGCTTGAATGAGTGCTTACGATAAATATATTTTTCAATCGAAATCTGAGTAAAAACTGGAAAGTGATCAGATCCCCAACTATCGTCACCAGCGGTCACTTTAATTTTTTCGGAAAATGTACTACTTGATAGAATAAGATCTATATTGGATTGACTGCACTCATCTCTGCGCGTAATTGTCTGGATTTTGAATTACTATATTATTTTTTATAATACTCTCAAGAAGTCGATCACCATCAACAGTGTATTTATCACAATTCCACGCAGGATGTAATGCATTGAAATCGCCCATTAGCAAGCAACACTCGCTAGTATTGGTGAGATTAACTATCTGATCCCATACATTTTGACTCAAGGTATTGCCTGGAGGCCTGTATAATGCAAATAGATTGAATTTGGGGGTGGTATTAGTTATTTGAAAGCCTGCAACTTCTACTAAAGGGCTTGAAATATTAATATTATCAATTTGTTTGTACGCAATGCTCGTTCTAATAGCTACCAAGAGTCCTCCTGCGGGTCCATATTCTCTGTCGAGCCGTATTATTCTGTGACCAGGTAGATTGATTGGAAAGGTGTACGTTGAGTCGAGCCATGTCTCTGAACACACGGTGATGTCCAGGTTTTTGGCGGCTGCTTGTAGTTCAGGTAGTCGAAGTCGAAGGCTGCGGCAATTCCAGTAAACAATTCTCCATTGACCACTACGCCATTGAGTGGGTTGTGTCTGATTTTGACAATTAGATGTATTCATGTTTAAGACGAGTGATAGCTGCTGGCTGATGAGTTGCAGTAAGCACTAGGATTTTCTATGCGTTTAATCAATGCTGTCAATCGTCCTTTTATGACCTTGCTATCTAAGAATATATATGTATGATTTAAGCTTCTTATTAAGGCCTTTGTGTCAATGGTGTACGTCTTAAGGTAAGCTTCCAGATCTTCGTGTTTTCGAGCTTCCCTAAAGAATTTAACAAATCCCTCGTAATCAAATGGATACAAATGTGGAGAAACTGTCATCTGGGCCTTTAAACGAGGAGATTGTTGACGAATATAATCCTCAGTCAGTTCATTCCTCCTCCTCTTTGTTTTGGGTGTAATAAAAGTGTCATCGCCCGATAGGTTGTTGTGCTTTGAGTCTGGTTTGCCTGGATGAGCGTTCCCGAGTCGAGGTCGCTTGACTACAGGATTAACCGATGTGCTTGGCTTATTGGAGCTCTCTGGTGTTGATGTAGTATCCTCTTGATTCGTTGGTAATATTTTTCCGCCGAGCAGTTGTCTCTCGTCGTAGGGATCCTCGATTTCCTTATCTTCCTCTCCTTGTTCATTATTTGTTTCGCTTACTTCCTGATTATTCTCGACGCTTTGTGTAAGTGTTACTTCTACTTCCATGATGGACTGAGACTGCGAGGTTGACTGGGGGCAATTTTTAGCTATGTGTCCCATGTTTTTGCATTAATAACACGCGGGATTATCGATGAAGGCTGGTGTATTGTAAGTGTTTCCCTTGTACTGAACGCACACGATCTCTGGAAGTTTTCCCGCATCTTCAGTGTTGATGTATACCTGTCGACGAAAATCTTTAATGAGGCTATACCCTGGCTCACTGATACCCATTTTCATCCTAATGATACTGGAGGTTTTTGTGATCTTTAAATTCTTGAATTCTTCTTCGATAACTGATTGAGGAATGATGGGGCTGACCCTGGATAGAATTACTTTGCTGCTTTGCGTAACGAGCGCCTTAATCTTAAGTTTGTATTCTCTAACATACATTTCAGTTTCAGGAGCAGTTAATTCTTGGACAAACTTTTTATTCTTGAGAAACACAAAAATACGGTTTCCAGGCATTCTGTGAGCAGAGTCAATATTGCTAGGTACAATTTTCCTTCCAACAGAGATCACATATTCAGCAATTCTAATTCCTTGTATTGATTCAATAACAATGGCTTGATCATTTTCTAGAGACACTTCCTGGGAGAGAGATTGAGCGTACGAGGTTGGGGAGCCCCCAAGGTCGTTTCTGCTATTCATTTCGCAGAAATTGGAATGCAATTGCACTTCACACTGATTTTATATTAATAAAGTATTAACCGTATAATTTAGCTAAGGCATGGTAAACCGCACCACAGTAAGACACTCGTACACACTTAAATGTGACAGATTTGAATTACTAAGACGGAGCGTAATCAAAATACGTCTTGCTCCGACGAGAGTCGGAACAGCAATCATATCTAGAATTTAATGGATTGTGAGCATTCATACTTTCCCGATCTGATCACTCATCATTTGCAACTGAAGAATTCTTGTTTTTATTGCACAACGAACACTTTTATTATCAATTCAAGTGCATAGAAAATTGATTTCAATTATTGTGCTGTATGTGCAAGATTTTATGTAATGAAAGTCCTAATAAAAAAAAATTCTTGATATATCGCGAACTACATGAATTTATGGGAAGGACATCATTTCTAGTCTTGAGAACGCTTAAAAGTTCTCTCGGAACAAGAGAATCTCATCCGGTTGGAAAACTTCTTTCTCTGAGTCTGAAACCGAATTTATTTATCAGGAGACTTCACGATTTTTAAATTGACTTTTGTCAAAAGTAGTTTTTTCTATCAGTGTCATCTGGTCAACTTTCCGTACATATCACAGACTTTGTCCCATTCACCTAACTATGTAAATTTTTTGTTTTCACCCAAGAAAATAGAGGAATGGCAATATCGCGTGCTAAATGGAAAAAGGTCGTATTTGGAATTTTGAGGTCAACGAAGTGGCAAAAGGTCGTGTAAACCTAATCTAGGGAACATCGAATCTGGACGATTTGGACTCTCTGAAATCATGTTAACCCAACTTTTAAGGACAATTTGTTTTGCGCATACGACCTTCTTCCACAAATTTTTCTCTAATAAAAATGTCCCTAAAATAATGTTTATTTCTTCAAAAGCAGAACCGAATATTAGAAAAATAAAAAGAAAAGAGTGAAAAGATTTTTTTTTCATTTCTCTATTATTGGAGAATTCTTTGTAGAAAAAGGTCATACGTGTCAAAAAAAATTGTCCCCAAAAGTTGGGTCAAAATGATTCTGCAGAGGCCAAATCGTCCAGATTTTATGTTCCTTAGATTAGGTTTATACGACTTTTCCCATTTAGCACGCGATAATCGAGATAGAAACTTGAAACTTGAAATATTATTTCTTATTTACTTGAAATATTATTTCAAGTTGCAAGTTTCTATCTCGATTATTTTTCAAGTTATCATACGTTCAAGCAATTTCAGTGAAAAAATTGAAAAACGAGAATAAAACTACTTTAATTGCTCGGGGTGGAATGGTCTTTTGATCTAATTGAATAGATATCATCATGACGAATATTTTTAAAAAAATTGGATCAGTCGAATGATTCAAGATATATCTGCAACCACCTTTTCCTATCAGTATCCATTTAAAGAACAATAGGGACTAAATTCGATCGATGCAAGTCCCACCAATTAGAAATTTGTGAATTATTGCAATTGATTTATGATCGGAGAGCATCCGGTTAGATGTCACATAAATACAATACATGGAAGCGACAGTAGTGGTCACACGGGTAGCGTGCGGCTCCGCGGTCGTCCAAGCTAAGCAGCATTTATTATCATGATTATATGATGTTTAATGGCTCCGGCTGTTTGAGACAGAGTTCATAGTCTGACGGCCGCTAAGCAGTATTTGTGGACATCCGCATGAAAAAGACGCTTTGTCGGTATGGACGGTATGGACTTATATATACTCTGATAATATTGATGACATTCGGCACATTTGGAGTCCAAAATAATCCTCATAGGATAGAAAATGACATCGCTGGAGAAGATGAAAAAAGAACAATTTAACATTGGTGTAAATGAGAATTGCTAAGATAAAAACGTGAATATCTCTTAAACCAGAATCGACAAAGTGGTTCCTTTTCATGCAGACGTCCCCATTTAGTCTGGTTAGTACTTGGTGGATGGGTGTCCGCTTAGCCCTACCCGGGTGGAAATTGCTTCAGGCCCACCTGAAGCATGACCAGAACTTGATAAGGTTTTTGTAAGGTTCGACTGATCCGGTGATTCCTGATGAGAACCTGACCAAGTTCTGATCCAGCAGATCGAATCCGAAAAACTACAGGAGGGTTCAGATCAAGTTCTGATCAGGTAAGCATGATCAGATGATGCCTGATGAGAACCTGACCAAGTTTTGATCCAGTAGATCGGAACCGAAAAACTACAGGCGGGTTCAGATCAAGTTCTGATCAGCTAGACATGATCAGATGATGCCTGATGAGAACCTGACCAAGTTCTGATCCAGCAGATCGGATCCGAAAAACTACAGGCGGGTTCAGATCAAGTTCTGATCAGGTAGACATGATCAGATGATGCCTGATGAGAACCTGACCAAGTTTTGATCCAGTAGATCGGATCCGAAAAACTGCAGGATGATTCAGATCAAGTTCTGATCAGGTAGGCACGATCGCACCCTGAGATCGGCTGCCTGACCCCAATTTGATCAAATTCGGATTCGATGTCCTTGATCGGCATTTGAAAGGGGTCAATTGAAGAGAAAATGATCAGATTCAAATCCGCACCACCTGACATTAATTTTAATAAGTTTTTCGGATAATTTAATTAACTATTATTAGACTATTCAAATTAAGTTTTATCGACCATTATCAATAATTATTTTCAATCTTTAAAAAGAACCATTATACTGTAATTAAAATGAATTAAATTAATTTAATTTAATGAATTTATTTTCATTAATCAATTTAATTAACAGCCAGCCCTTTTCAAATGTACAGAAGAGAGGGATGATGATGCCGTAAATATGTATTAGAGGAACATCAAACTTATACGCAAATGATCTTGAGAAAAAAAATCACTAAATGTCTATTCATTTATTAGAGCTGTTGTTATTATCATTATTATTATTCATTACTGAAATAAATAAAAATTTAATTGAACATATTTTATCTGAGAATACACACGCACATCCGCGAGATCAGGAATAATCGTAAATTCAATGACTACCCCGATATAAATCATATAGGCAATGTACAGTTTACTCAATAGTAACAGCGCGATAGCGTAGTGGTTAGGGCATAGGATTAGCAATCATAGGGTCCCCGGTTCGATCCCCAGCATCGGTAAAAAAATAATAAGCTTTTTCAGAGGTAATAACAGTAGAGATTCATTAAGAGAGGCGGCCTACGGTGAAAGAATTGAATTATTTTTTGTTCTGAATTAATTATCATTGATAATTGTTATTGATACTGACAGACAAGTCATCCGGTTTTCATACAGTTGACTTGATCAAGTTCGGATCCATTTGTCCTGATCAAATCCGGATTGGTCAGAGGCGTAACATGTCTGATCAGGACCGGATCCGTCAACTTGAGCAATACCTGATCAACGGTTAGGTCTAACCTGATTCAAACTTGATCAAGACCTGACCGGAATTTCCACTCGGGGACTTCCTCGTGTGGAACTGCTGCCGCCAGGCGCGAATGCAGAGAATTACTGTGCCCATCTAGTCAGAAAACTATCTTTATATTTTACTGAAAAGAATTATTATTATTTCAAATAATTGATTTTCCAGTTATACAATTACTATATTCTGTTATTATTATCATTATTATTCTTCTTCTTATTATTATTACAGTTCTAGTCAGTGTGACGGATGGACAAAGTAGGACCCTGCCATATCGACCGGCTCTCCGACGGGGCTTTCCATGGTTTCCCATGCCGTACTAGCCCGAATGGCGTGCAGCCAATAATAGTAAGACGGCTTATGCTAACGCAGATAAATATGAAGAGAAGAGTGGGAGAAAGGCATAAAGGCAGACGAAATGGGGAGCCCATAAAACCGTAATGATAGTGGAAAGGAAATATAAATAAAATAAAATACAAAACATCGATTGGTTTTAAAATAAGAGACAAAAATTATAAATAATCAAAAGATGTTGCAAAACTTCGTGACCAAAATATTGATGACTGTCAAATTACATCCAAGTGACTATTAGAAGTATGTCCGAGATCTACCACAAGGAAATTTGACGTCCATCGCTGTCATTTTTTCTATCCTGAGATACTCTGTATCAATGAATTTATACGAAATTTCAAGTACTTCACTCAAGCTGTTGCAGAGTTATAAAGGCTTTTATCGACAAGCGCACACACAGTCACCTACATGCGCATATTTTTTATGCCACGCAGCGGTTTTTTTTACCATTTTATATCATCTCTCCGAAGAAATCGGAAATAGCAATATTGGACCGAAAAATTGTATAAAGTAATCACTTTGTAGTCTGCAAAATCCTGAGACGAGTGGAAAAGATGTTTGGTTCGGTTGCGGTATTCTCCGTCGATTTTCCATTGAATAGAAACATTCGAGTTTTCGATATTTCATTCGAATGGACATTGAAATGAGAACGTGGCCCAGTGAGGATGCTAAGAGGCAAGTTTTCATATGATCGCTCGACCTATATTTACTTATATTGACTTGAATGCGGTATGGATTATGTGCATCAGAGATTCGATACCTCATACCCAATGTCTGTCAAGGTATCTCCAATATCCATCTGAAAATATCGAGAGATTTTGTATCTTTAATTGAATTCCACGTGAGATTATCGGATTCTTTTTGGGTGAGGCCTGACTGTCAAACACAATATCAGATATAATTCCGTAGGAATTTTTGAAGAAATATGACCCGGTTGCTGCAGCTTCAAATCATCAGTTGACGACCTGTTAGCCCACAAGCTTCACACAGAATCAAATTTATCGGAGGGTTTAAATAGCAAATACCGTCAATAACCTGGTTATTGACGGTAGAACTGATGCCGGTATTACGGAATCAGCGTTAAAAATTAGCTGAAAAACCATGTGACACTCTATATTCATTGCGATGAACAATGTTGAATGGAACCTATGGATTGTGTACTTTCTCTGAAGCCAAAAACATCCACTCAATAATACTTCTAAGTCATTTAAAGCAATACCGTTCCCCAACTAGGCCCCCTTTCCTAAGGGTTCTGTGACTGGGTCACTGACGGTAGACTCGGTGCAATCGATCCTACACAGAGAGAGTTAAAAGTCAAAATGACCATGGCCATAGGAGAGAATTCTCTGGCAACATCGTAAATGAGTCTTCAACTGGCCCTACATAGTAATCCGTACTACGTTCCATAGTAATGCTTATTAGGTTGCATAGTAATGCTTAGTATGTTTCATAGTAATGCTTACTATGTTCCACAGTAATGCTTTCTATGTCCCATGGTAATGGCTACTAGGTTACATACGAATGCTTACCATGGTCCATAGTACTTCTTATTATGTTCGATAGTAATGCTTACTATGTTTCATAGTAATTCTTACTCTGTTTGATAGTAATGCTTACTATGTTCCGTAGTAATTCTTACTATGTTCGATAGTAATGCTTACTATGTTCCTAGGAATGCCTACCATGTCCATAGAAATGGTTACCATGTGAATGGAAAATGGTCCTATGAACATAGGAGGTATCAATAAAATAACCCGTTGAAATTTGCAATTCCCTCTTCATACGATCATAAACTCAAGATGCTTAAGGTTTAAACTCTTAAAAAAATTAAACAAATTAAACGCTTTATTTGAAATTTTCCTATTAAATTCTACAATATTTTTGTTCGAAATTTATATATTTATTTAAACAACAAAGTTTCAATTATATTGAATAAATAATGCATTCATTAGAAGTAGATAATCAATTAGAAATAAATAAACAATTTATTCCATTCAAACAGAAAATTATTACACATCAATAAATTTTTCCCGTCGCCATATAAACAATGATTCCATTCTTAAATAATAAAGTCTTCACTTGGATGAAGAAAGCATTTGTTTACGTTTATAGAACTCTCTATTTGATATGAATAAAAATGCAACTGGAAATTTAATTTAGGTTTTAATGGACGCTTTATTGGGAGCTCTCAGAATAAATCCATTTTATTCAAAAAGAAAATTCTCATTCTTGTATTAATGATATTTCTGTGTCTAACATCGATCTACTCATGTTTCATTCCATGATGGTATTTAATTATTTAGAACAATTTCATTATGTGTTATAGGACATTTTACGTAGCATAGGTAGCTCTACTATGTAACATAGTAATTATAGCTATGTCCATAGTACCTATCACCATTGAGGAACTTACTATGTCCCATAGAACCAAAACTTTGGGAACATTTATTATGTGCGACAATCGCACATAATAAATGATACCGAATACGTGTGTGGTGTGTGTGTTTGGTGTGTGGTATGTAGTGTGTATGTGTGTGATGTTACGCACATTATGCATTTATATGTGTCAACATAGCAATTTTTACTATTTTCTCCATCGAATAACTAATTTTAGAATTCTCCGCTGAGAAATCTATTTGAGAATTCATAAAATCCTAAACCAATGTGCAAATGCTTCTATGAATAATTCCTAAATGGAGGGATTGAACGGAAAATGTCTCTCAAACTTATCGTAAAAGACTAAATTCTCCAAGAACAGATTTTTCGATAATTTTTTCAGACTCACTAGACTTCGAGGAAATCTGAAGCATGTGAAAAGAGATTCCATATGGTCGAAGTGAAGTCGACTTCATTAATCTTCGATTATCTTAAGAACACAACAAGCACGAAAAAAATTGAAAATTCTATTGGATTTCTATTGAACTTTCTATTAGTTTTTGGCCGATTCTATTGAACCGTTCAATGGAAAATATTCTATAGAAAAAGTCAATAGAATGAGGTTTTTCTATACAACTTATTCTGGTGAATTTTTTTTTTTATAGCGATCCGACCGTAATGGTTGGGTGAGTTAGGTGTTGCTCCGACGGACATCCGAGTGCAGTTACGTTTAGCGCGGTTAGTAGTTGGATGGGTGACCGCTCAGGAACACCCTCGCCTAAAAATTTCGGAAGGTAGGCACGGTGCAGGGGCCTAATGTGCCCCTCTAGTCAGTGTGACAGAAGGGCACATTAGGGCTCTGCACAATCGGCCGGTTGTATGACTGGGGTTTTCCATGGTTTCCCTTGCAGTCCTAGCCCGAATGGGGTACAGTTAAGTGTAAGACGGCCCATGGTAACGCAGAAAAAATCAGAAGAGAGAAGTGGGAGAGGTAAGGTAGACGAATGGCGAGCCTATAAAACCGTAATGGTAGTAGGAAAGAAATATGAATAAAACAAAATATATTTTTTTTAATAGAATTTCCTTGAATAGTGTTGAATATATAAAAATATATTTTTATATATAAAAATATATTTTTATATATTTTTTTTATAGAATTTCCTTGAATAGTGTTGAATGGAAACTATGGACATTGAAAACAATATGGTTCCATAACTGGACCCCACTTCCTAAGGGTTCCGTGACTGGGTCACTGACGGTAGGCTTGGTGTAATCGACCCTATAATAAAAATGTCGGCCTGTTTTCCATCAAACAACTAATTTTAGAATTGTCCGCAGTTAAATCTGTTTGATAATTCATAAAATCCAGAATCAATGTGAAAATGCTTCTATGAATAACTCCTAAATAGAGGGATTGAACGGAAAATGTCTCGCGAAGTCATCGTAAAAAACTAGATTCTCCAAAAAAAGATTTTTCGATATTTTTTTTTAAACCCACCAGACTTTGAGAAAATTGTAAGCATGTGAAAAGGGATTCCATATGATCGAAATCGACGTCATTAATCTTCGATTCTCTGCAGAATAGAACATGCACGAAAAAATTAAAAGTCTATTGGATTTCTATTGAACTTTCTATTAGTTTTTGGCCGATTTTAATGAAACGTTTAATAGAAAATATTCTGTAGAAAAAGTCAGCAGAATTCGATTTTTCTATGCAATTGATTCTATTCCGATATTTTTTAAAGAATTGCCTCTGTTCAGATGTTCCAAGTTCTTTCATTCTTTTTTTTTTTCATCAAAAACATTTAACGAAAAAACTTAGAAAATAGGAGCCACGGAAATTCTATAGAAAATATTTCACTACAAGAAGTTATATAGAAAAATCTGTTGACTTTTTCTATAGAATATTTTCTATTAAATATTTTCAGAGTTCACTAGGTTTCTATTAAAATTTTTCATACGTGAAGTTTAGAAAAGTTTCTCAGAAGACTTATGATGATGCCACTGAAATTCTCCACAAGAAAGATCTTTTATGTCTAAAGTAATTCATCGTCAGTAATTTCTCTCTTTAACATCAACCGAAAAAATGAAATTCCAATCCTTCACTTCTAAAAGTAAAATTCCCAAAGACTATTCAACATAAAACAAACAACAATTTTACCATTACGTGCCTGCAAAAAGATATTACGCATTGATAGTGACTCGGAGCCTCACTCAGGTAAACGAAAACGGTAAAGTGTGGCAGTAGGATACAAGAAACCGTTATCTGGACTCCGGGTTTATTTTTACGTTTCCCCCACGACCGTAACAAGTGCCCCGCACTCTCCATCTCCACCGGCGCCCATTCACTATTGATACCCATTAATCATTTCTGCTTCTGTGTGGAAATACTCTGAACGATGACTTGGAATGTCATGAAATATTCGACACTTCCTAATAAAACAAGGGTATTTCATTTTTACTTTTTCAAACTCAGAATTTCTGAATAAACAAAGATATTTCAGAATTCCCTATAAAATGAATCTATCTGAATTTTCCGGGAATCGCTGATTAAAGCCGCACGTACAGCTAGATGTAAAAAATCGTTTTTTTCAAAAATAAGTTTATTTGATTGTACTCTTTCAAGAATATTCTCCCAAAACCTCGCTTGAATATCTTGAAAATTGACAAAGATATAGCCATTAACGATGTTCAAGCGATGACGGAATGTAGGCGGTGAGGCGGAGGAGAATCTATTGTATTTCTGCAGAAAACCAATCCCTGAACAAGAAAATTCCGTTCCCTTCAATTAAATAATACAACCGTATTTAGTTTATTTTGTAGTCAAATAATATTTTTTATAACTATTCAATTTTTTTCCTACATCCTACATGCATCAAAACATTTTTATATGCAATGTTAGTAATAAATGGAAAATAATTAATTTGCGTAAAAAAAGTGGCAACGTCGGTCCGACGCCAGTTTTTTTCCTCAGAGTTGGTCGACCTGCCACACTCTACGGAGGGTTCTCGATGTACGTAGTCACACGCATAAACACGTGTAAATTTTTTCCATCGATACGCATTTATCCAAAAAATTCACCCCACGTCGTCCAATTTACTATGGACAAGCAAAATAATAGTGGATGAATTCCAGGATCTCTCTGTGAAGTGAAGACCCACGAATAATTCCACCTGAATGACAGTGTCAAGTGTTGCCTCTATGTTCGGTTTAACCTCGAACAGAGATCACTGCAGAAACAATGTTTTTTTCACGCGGAATCGTGTTAAAGAGCAAAAATTTCATGAATTTTATTAACATTTATTATCGGGGAAATTATCTTCGGATGTCATGAAGTCCTCAACGGTCTTTTATTCACCTTTGAATTTACCGCGTTTACCCCCACCCGGTCGGCAAGTGCTACATTGTAGCAACTCACAGCTGCGTGCACAGAAATTTGGATTTTTGGTGGTTTTTTGTCAATTGTGGCGAAAAAACGAATCCAACCTATATTTTTTTGCAGAAGATGCATTCATCAATATGTCACACGTGGACGAAGCTTCTCGACATTGGCTGCATTTTTGACCTCGCTTGAACATCGTTAATATCTGACCCGGTCAGTTTGACCTGAACGGCAAGTGCCCCGTTGCATAGGGTCTGATTTGTCACGTTTAATGTTGTAAATACTTGATGAAACAAAGCAACTGATTACTTTAATCGCTAAATGAAATAGGAATTTGAAACATGTAGAACGAAAGATCAGTTGGGACTGTGCTCATATTGTGCACACACAAAAGAGTAGGGGAGGATAGCCCTGTACCGCTCACCGTAAGGGAAAATCCCAAATTTCGGATCTTAAACCTCAACCCAGAATGTGAACAATTATTTTAATTTCTTGATTAACTATTCAAGGTGTTATTTCTAAAGTGCAGAAACTTAACTCAAGTCCAAATTTGTAAAATAAATGAAAAACGAAAGTGAGAGCCGATTGAGCGGTATTACCCGCTGTCGGGTAATAACGCTCGGTGCGGTTCCAATATCGCTCACTCCGCTGTCTGTACCGCTCGCGCTGCAACCTAACCTGCTATCAACAACTGTCAAATGGCAGGAAAAAAATAAAACGAAATGAGTCGATAAAATACATTTTCGTCATTCAGGCCCGTTAGGTAGCGCCTACTATAGCTGTCTTGAGGGAAGCTAAATGGCGTTTAACAGACCAGGTCGGTTAAACGAAGCACAGGTATGGTTAACTCGAGTTAGCAGCCCTAGGACAATAAAAACATACAGTTTCTAGATGGGCAACCCACAAAACCTTCGTAGGAATACAACATGAAGTGTGCGGTTATCGCTGTCACTTGCTTGAAAACTCGGCGGATCGTTCACCACTAATACGATGCGCCACCGTCATTGCCGATGACATCAGGAGTTGTTATTCCGTTGCTAGGGAGTCAGTCGTAACTTGAGGGTTATATTGTCAAAATATTAGTTTAATAAAGAGATTATATTCACTTTCTCGTTATATATCTATTTTGAATAGATTATATATATATTTCTATTAAAATGTGATGAAAAATTTGAGTATGTTGTGAGAAGAAGAGGAACGATGAAAAAGAAAAGTTGTAAACTGTAGATGTTCACACGTTGATTTTCTCATGAGAATAAATTTAGAAAAATGATTAATCCTTCTTTTTATTCTTTCAATTTGTTGCAATTTCCATTTCAGGAGGAGGAAGATTTCCATTCTCATCTAGATGTTTTTTGAATGTTTTTGACAGACTCCGTGAATTACAACTTTTGCATTCGTTCTTTCGAATCTCAATTTAGGATTTTGCATCTCTTTTTCTTCAATATTTTCTCTTCACTTGTCATTTCGTTTTTCTACAG
>NW_021680774.1:233701-252211 GCF_001412515.2 Diachasma alloeum
CCTGGACCCCGCTTCTGCGCCCCCTCCCCTTCCCCTCCCCCTCACCTTCAACGGGCCTTCATGACAAAAAATAGTATGTGTCATACGGACCGTGACGTCGGTTTGCGATTCGTGTGAGTTAGCAGCACTCGGCAGTCACTCGGCGCGCCTCGTCCTGTCTTACCGACGCCTCGTGCTGCTAACTTCACACTCATCGCAAACCTCCGTCTACGGTCCTAATGACACAATGGGCGCGTTTCGCAATCGACGTAGTAGCAGTAGCAGTACTGCAACCCTATCTAATTTTGCTTTACTGCAGCTACGGTAGTTGATTCCGAAACGCACCCAATATACTATAATTCATGTGGATGCAACAGAATTATGAAGAAAAATAAAATGATATATTTCAGCTAAACTTTTTTATTATTATTATAATGAATTATAATGCAGTCTTTGATATTTCTCCCTTCACAGCCTTCAAAGCTGAGTCCATGTCTTCACCTGTCCATTTCCCCCTTATTTTCTCCACGGGTTTCTTCGCTCGTGGCATTTTGATAAACAATAGAGGAAAATATGTACATAACCTCCATATGAATTTATCGGATCTGAGGGATTGTAACGGTATATCCCAACTATTTTACATGTTCGTTAAAATTGATCGGCATTTTATCGTTGATTATCGAACACTTTTTCTTTAAAAAGAAACGATAATTATATTTTACTTACGTGATCTCCTCCAATGACCGGCATTCGCACTGACGAGCTGTCAAACACCGAGCGACCGACGGACCGAGCGATATTGGACTTCAGCCGAGTGATATTACCCGCACCAGCCGAGCAGTATTACCCGCTGCGCGCGGTCTCAACGAAATTAATAATATTTATTAATTGGATGGGAATAAAGAGTTCAAATTAGTCTCTAATCAACCAAGGAAGTGCCGCGAATCGAAAAAAAAAGTTGAACATGAGAAAGTTAAGTTTTAAATCACCAAAAACCTTATTTAATGGTCCTCCGATTTCACAGTGTAAGAACCTCGAAACCTGGCTATGTGTTTTTTTATATTCAAAGTGATATGTGAAGTGGAATTTCTCCGAAAATTACATCGTGCTATCAAATCATTTACATTAGGGAAAAGAACAAAATTTTACATTTCATAATTATGGAGAAAACCGGGCGAGCGATATTGCACGCCGAGCGNGCAGGAAAAAAATAAAACGAAATGAGTCGATAAAATACATTTTCGTCATTCAGGCCCGTTAGGTAGCGCCTACTATAGCTGTCTTGAGGGAAGCTAAATGGCGTTTAACAGACCAGGTCGGTTAAACGAAGCACAGGTATGGTTAACTCGAGTTAGCAGCCCTAGGACAATAAAAACATACAGTTTCTAGATGGGCAACCCACAAAACCTTCGTAGGAATACAACATGAAGTGTGCGGTTATCGCTGTCACTTGCTTGAAAACTCGGCGGATCGTTCNGGCATTCGCACTGACGAGCTGTCAAACACCGCGAGCGACCAACGGATCAAGCGGTATTGGACTCCAGCCGAGCGATATTACCCGCACCAGGCGAGCGGTATTACCCGCTGCGCGCGGTCTCAACGAAGTTGATAATATTTATTAATGGGATGGGAATAAAGAGTTCAAATTAGTCTCTAATCAACCAAGGAAGTGCCGTGAATCGAAAAAAAAGTTGAACATGAGAAAGTTGAGTTTTAAATCACCAAAAACCTTATTTACTGGTGCTCCGATTTTACAGTGTAAGAACCTCGAAATTTGGCTGTTTTTTTATATTCAAAGTGGTATGTGAAGTGGAATTCCTCCGAAAATTACATCATGCTATCAAATCATTTACATCAGGAAAAAGAACAAAATTTTAAATTTCATAATTATGGAGAAAACCGGGTGAGCGGTATTGCACGCCGAGCGGTACAGGTCGACTCTCCCCTACGGAAACTTTAACCGCCGTTTTTTCCAAATTAGATTTTTTGGAACGGTACCAAGAATATTTGCAATGCCAGTGGAGCTATTCTCATGAAATTCATCATAATTAATTCATTATAGTATTTCGTTCCCGATAGCGACTAGTTTTTTTTTATTTTTCCCAAAAATCCTGTTTTTATCGTTAAAAAACTGCTACTATTTTGAACCGGAAACTTTGCAAGTGCGTTCTATTCGAAGCAAAATAATTTAAAGAATTTATTGGGACATTATCGGCAACTTTAATTTATATTATTTACTAATTGTCTTTCATTTTTTAAATTCAAGTGAAAAAACTTGTTGGCACAACCATTGCAGTGGGTCTTCTTTGGCAGCTTGGAAAATGTAAATATTGATGGAAGATATAAATAATTTTTTTTTTAATATTCTTGAATATGCGATCTTCGAAGTAAATTTATGTTTTTCTTGATAAGTCTATCATTTCTTTTTGAAACAAATCTTGGAAATCGATCTATTTCGGTGCCCTCTAGGTGTATGTGGGGCTTTAAATAGTCTTTAACCGATTTAGTCGACATCATGTGAATTTATAATATGTTAAGAGATTCATGCCAGGGAATTGGTAAAATGAATGGGAGAGACGAGTGGAGTGATCGCACCAAGGACTTAACGGGAGAACTGAGTGGGTAGATCATCAGTTCAGAATTCATTAATGGGAAAATTGAAATCATGTCCTGAAATGAGTGTAGTAGAGTTTTGGAACGGATATATATGGAATTCTATGATTCGGAATCAAAACACGGATACAGGGAAAAGAACTTGAGAGAGTGAGAGTACACGGAGGAAAATTCAATGAAAATTACCAGAAAAAAAACGTAAAAATTACGTTTCGAAACGTAACCCGCGAGCGAACTAAAATTCAATAAAAAGTGTGAGTCGGAACTTAAATTGTACGAATCGCCACGTTTATTCTACGATTTGTTCCGTAAAAATTAACCACCCGTTTGATGACTCACCGCTGTGGGGACAACAAGTCGTTCCGTAATTTTTCCCCAACGATTGAGAAATTTTACGGAACGGAACGTAGGAATAACTCACCAGCTTCATAAAAATTGTTGAACGTTCAAGGTTTTTTTATTTTGGAGGCATAATAAGTCGGGAAGTTTCTGGAAGATTTTACTTCTTCGGGAAAAAATATGTGACAATTTCGTACTTTGTTCGGTGATGAACCTGAGAATTCACTGAACGTTTCAGATTTCTTCTCTTCCATTCCTATAGAAATTGCCGGAAAACGATTACCCATTGTGGATTACGTGAAATGTTCCGTATTTTTTAACTGAATATTTCTCTCCGTATAGCCAGGACTTATTTACTACATAACTACACCTCGTAGGATCAGAATAATGCGAACGTATCGAAGGTATCTGTTTTGACATCTTGATCGGCACGTGCCGCTCAATCACTTCGGCAAAAAATCGATTTTTCGGAATATGTTGAAAACTGCCGAAATGATTTGAATTCATAAAATTCTGCCCGACGGCCTGGCACAAAGGGTAAGTTCATTGCCTCACGTGCGCAAGGTTCCGAGTTCGAATCCCAGTCGGGGAGAATGATGAGATCTAACCTTTTTACAGTCTTGATCATCATCGCAATATACTCAACCTAGTTAAAGCAATGTAAAATAACACTAAAAAAAAGTCGCTTCGCTATAATAATTTTCAGGAATCGTTTCTTATAAGCGGTATGAATATTCACCAAATCTATTCGAAAGGAAATTCCCAATGAAATGAGTAGGATGAAAATGTAAATACGAAATTAAAGTGATCGACCAGGCCGAGACGACGGTTGCACCTTCTTGTTTTGTCTCTTTTTCTTCTCTCCCTTTTGTAAATTGAGAAGACGTTGTTAATTAAATTAAGCCAGCTCCTCATCCAGGATAAGGGCAAAGCCAACAATGACTACTCCACATTCATAATTATCAAGGCATTTTTAGATTAAATTTACCAGCTTGGATCGATGAGAGTACCAGAATAAATGGCACAATGGCAACCAGCATTGTCCGTGGTACACCATCACGAACATGTAGACGTGAATCGTCTCGCATCCTCAGTTCATGCAATTGGAAGTTTATTCTCCTTGGATTATCAACTCCTTCACTCTGCTGGAATCACACAAAACATTTTACCAAATTAGAAATGGCTGAGGAAGATAAACAAGAGTGCAGAGTAAGACAAATAAATCTCATTTCCTTTTTCATTACTCATTTTGTTTTCTGTTAATTTTCTTAATTGGGAGAATGGGGAGATATGGAATCGGGGGAACATCGGGGCTTTAATAAGCTCCATGGGCTCCTCAGTGTCACTTAAGAATCTACATTCTAAAACTTTTAATTACGAAAAGTGGGGAAGAAATTGTAAACAGAAGAATTAATTAATCTATAAGGGGTAGATGGAATACGAAATTTATAATTTTGTTTTAAGAGGGATGATGATCACTTTGCATCAGACAGTTTAATTTTTCGCGGAAATGTTTGTTGTTAATTACGGGAATTTTAGCAGGAGAATAACCGGTTATCACGCCATATCAGTGCGAATATGGAGAATGTGACATGAGTTCAGCGAGAAATGAGTTGAATTTTTATGAAAAATTAGAAAATTCGAGGAAAACAATTTTTTTATGGAGACAAATTGAGACTATTACACGGAGAGAAATATTCAATCAAAATTACGTATCTTTTCCATAATTCCGGAGCGACATGTGGTTATAGGAAATTTCACGGAACTGTCACGGAATTTTTCCAGTGCGTTCCGAAATTTTTATCTAAATCTCCTGTGAAAAATTGCGATACCATCACTTGAATTTTCTGAGTCGATTCCGTTATCAGTGAGCGAATTGTGAGTTCCGAAATTTTTACTGAACATTTTTCTTCGTGTATTGGGAAATAAATGTCACGCGCGTCCCCATCTTTTCCGTTACTCCACACAAAAAAAGATTACAGGAAAACCTAAAAACTTGCACATTTTTTCAAGTAGAAAAATTCAATAGAAAAAATTCTATTAAAAAAATTGATAGAATTGGATTTTTCTGTATAATTCATTTTATTCAAAGATTTCCTCTAGAACTTTCTCCGCTAAAAATTTCAAAGTTTTTTGTTTGATTTTTGAATACTATTTCGTTTCATAAAATCTAATAAGAATGTTACCAGAAATCGATTTCATGCCTAAAAAAAGGTAAAGTTTAAACAATTTCAATTATTTATTTATAAATAAGCAACATTTAAAAAATAATAATAATTCCGTGCGAAATGTAATTTTAATGACGTTGAATATTCATGATTTTTTTTCAAATTTTTCTCACACAATTTAATTGACAAATTTGATGACTGAAAATGGCTGAATCTATAGTGCGGTCTGTACCAAATTAGAAAAGATACTTGGATATGCTTACATCGAATTCAAGGTCTTTTCCCGGAAAATTCAGCCAAATTTTTTTAACAGTATAGAAATCTGAAATTGAGACGCAAAATTTCAGATTTCAGAAGAAAAATTGAGACCCAATTGTTGGAAAAATAGATGTAATCCATGTCCCCGTTATTCCCGTTACTCCACGCATAAAAAAAATCATAAGAAAACTTGAAAATCTACTCATTTTTTCAAGTAGTACAATCCAATAGAAAAATTTCTATCAAAAAAAAATTGACTTTGATTTTTCTGTATTACTCATTCCATTCAAATATTTTCTGTAGAAATTTCTCCACTAAAAATTTCAAAGTTTTTTGTTTGATTTTTTTAATGTGAGGAGAAAAAAAATTGGGTGAAAAAATTAGGGAAATTTATGTCAGGAATTCCGATAGAAAAAATTGTACAGAGATATCAATTGCACTGATTTTTAAAATCAAATTCTGCAAAAAAAATTCGGGCGTTGGATCAAAGATTCAAAATTATTCGTTAATTTTCCACTGATCATTCATCTTTATCTTGATTGATTTTTTTCTATTCATCATTCATTCTTCTAAATAATGCATTTGTACATGTCATGAAATTTAATGTGTTCCATTTTTCCATTTTCACATCAATCATGTATAATGATGAACTTTCCATAATTTAAATGAAGAAAAGAAAACTTCTCACGAGTAAATGAGATGAAATTTCATAGAAAAATTTAACGAATTCGCTAGAAAATTCTATTGAACTTCGAATAGTTTTAGTCCGGTTGTATTGAAAAATTCCCAACCTTTTTTGCGCGTTTTTAAACTAGAAATGTTCAATAGAAAATATTTTGTAGAAAAAAATCATTAGAATTTTATTTTTCCATGCAACTTATTCTATTCGAAATATTTTCATCATCTTGACCGATTTTTTTTCTATTCATCATTCATTCGTCTTTCATGCATGTCATGAAATTTAATGTTCCATTTTTCCATTTTCACATCAATGATGAGTAATGATGTGCTTTCCATAATTTAAATGAAGAAAAGAAAACTTCTCACGAATAAATGAGGTGAAATTTCCTAGGAAAGCTTAATGAATTCGCTAGAAAGGATTTGAAAATTCTATCAGTTTTCTGACAGCTCTGCTGAAAAATCCCGCAGTTTTTTTGAGCAGTTCTTCCAATAGAAATGTTCACTAGCGAAAAAATATTTTATAGAGAAAATCAGTAAAATTTGATTCTTCAATACATTTTACTCTACACGGAGAGAAGAGTTGAATAAAAATTACTTAGAAAACCGGGGCGAATTTTCCATTAGTTGAATGAAGAAAGGAAAACATCACGAATAAATAATGTGAAAGATCAGTGCGCAGGCCCGCCTGATAATAATCAGAGATCGGCAGGGAAATCATTTCCATTATTAATATTTCATTAATAATACCAAATAATAATACCAAATGTATTTTTCATTGCGATACTAATGAGCAATGAAAATGAAAAAAGGAACAAATAATTTATCAATCAATAATGGTACAAAATTTTATTTCATTATTACATCAATGGAAAATGAAAAACAGAAAATCCCAATTTCTTTCGTCATGAATAATGAAATAAAATTAATTTTTCATTATTTTAGAAATGGATAATAGAAAATTGAAAAATCCGATTAGTTTCGTCACGAATAATAGAAACAAATTCAGTAGTGAATTGGTAAATGGAGATAAGTCGACTTATCTCCCAGTTGAGTTTTTGAGGAGTATTTCCGAATCTAAGGGAGATAGCGAAATTCTTGTAATTGCATTTGTTGTAGCACTCAATCGTCTCCACAAAAAAGGTTATAATAAAAATAATTATTAAAATTTTCCTATCTTCCTTAGACTCCGAGATATTGATTGAAAACTGGTCAATAGTCAAAATTGACTTATCTCCTTTTACCACTTCGCTACTGAATTCATTTTTCATTATCATAGTAATAGATAAAAATCCATCCTGGTTTCCCTCCTACCTACTCCAAAAAGCATATCTAATAATATCGTTTGACGTCGCAAGATGTCAAACACTATAAACTCTCTTCTTCAGCGAAAAATGATTGCCGTATGACAGACCTAGCTGATGCCTAACTGCTAATTTTTTGTTCATTGTCCATTTTACGTCGCTATCTTATTTTAACTCGTCCCTAAAAATATTCAATTAATGAGATAAATTTCATCATTAATTAGATGACTATTCAATAATGTGTACTTATAATTACTGATTAATTGAGCAATAGAAAATTTTTATTTCTGATTATCATCATAGGGAACGACATTTCAATAATCATTGTCCATTGTCACAGTAATGAATATTTTGACGGTCAACCTTACCCCGTAACAGAATAATGAAAATATTTCAGTTTTCATTATTGATTACATATATATTAGAAAATATTTTTGATTTGATTATGGATTGAATGACTACTCTAAAATATTTAAGTGTAATTCCTGATGAGATAAATAATAGTTTTTTATTGCTAATTATTACTCATTGATACGGTATTTAAAAAATGTGAATTTCTCAATACTCATTCATAATGCAATGAAAAATATTTACACGTTATTAGTGATTGAGAAAAAATATGTAATACTGGTGCAAAGTGGCTGTAGTGGTCACGCGGGGAGTGTGTGGCTCCGGCGGTCATCCAGGCTAAGCAGCGTCCAGTCTGCCCAGTACTTGGATGGGTGGCCGCTTGGGTACACCTAACCGCGTGGGACTACAGTCACTAGGCACGAATGTAGAGAACCACTGTGCCCATTGAGTCAATGTGACCAATGGTCACAGTGGAATCCCAGCATTATCGGCCGGCTGCACGACTGAGGTTTTCCATGTTTTCCCTGGCAGTCCAATCCCGAATGGGGTGCAGTTGGGGATAAAGTAAGTCGGCCCCATGGTAACGCAGATAGGGAAGGGAACAAAATGTAAAAACCCGAGAGGGTATAGGGTAAGCTACCCAGTAGATGGACACTGCCCTATAGATGGACGAGCTACTTTTGGATAGGAAATTACGCAAAAAAATACTGAAATGTGAATTGTTGCTTTGAATTTTCACTAACTGTTGTGATTCTTAACCCCTGAGTGACGATTTTTTTTCGATCAATTTTTTTTTCAATTGCTAAAAAAACAAACGTCCATCTACTGGACGGTTTTCTTAGGCGTCCATCTACTGGGCAGTTTACCCTACATATGGAACCAAAAATATACTGGTGCAAATAATATTTGTGCCGATCTCTGAATAATAATAAATAAATAAATATCAGAAATTAAACTTCTCTCTCACTAACAAATTCTTTTGACCAATTAAAATTCATAAATTTCAATATTCAGTACACATCAATTAGCAGACCGGGGGGGATGAGAGTCCAGAGACCCTCCTTCACCTTTGAAGACGCTCAAGAGTTTACCGAGTTAACAGTGAGCCAAGGGATTGAGTGAACAGCATGTAAAACAACAAAGTAGAAAGTAACAGAATTTAATTACAATTCGAGCGGTGGAAAATATTCGAAATACTCGAATGCTTGGCGGATTGGAAGAGAGGAGGCTTTCCCCCGTTTGTACTTCATTGTTACTTATTACACACGCCCCCGTTCTCTGTCTTCATTCTCCCGACTCTCCCAGGAGCTTTGAGAGTAAACCGCGTTCTTTGCGTGCAACAAAAATATCTTTCCCGTTTATTTTTCACTTTTGTATCTTACTAAGTGGAACTTTGTCGGGTTTCTTTGGCGGAAGTTTTGTTATAGGAAAATTGAATATCCAGGGTATTCACGTCTTTTGTTAATAATTGTTCAATTTATTATTGATGTAGTGGAAACATCGGAAGTTGATTTCGGAAACTTTGTTGACATTTTCTTGAAAATTACGCCGCCAGCTTGCTCCGCTCACCAACCCCCATGACCCTTATTTTGACCCTTAATCTGACCGTTGTGATTCTTAATCCGACCCTTGTGACCCTCATTTGGATGCTTAATCTGACCCTCATTATAACTCTCATAAACCTTATTTTGACACTGGTGACACTCAGTTTCTGACCCTTGGTTTTTAACCCCGATGTTCTTTATTTGGACCCTTACTTTGACCCTTGTAACCCTTAATCTGATCCTTGTGACAAATAATATTTATTTATCTTATTTAGACCCTTGTTACTCTAATTTGGGCCGTCAATCTGACCTTTGCGACCCTCAATCTGACCCTCGTGACCCTTATTCTAACCCTCGTGACCCATATCAGAACTCTTCATGAGCCTTGTGACCCTTAATGTCGAAGTTTTAATTTCAAGTACCAAATTTTCATCACCAGAAGTCGATTTGTATTTTTATAATATAGAGAAATATTATAGAGATAAAAGCAATTCCTGACTTATTTAATTCTACATCCGTGTGCAAATATGTCTGAAACTACCGGGTATATCAAAAAACGTTAGAAAACGTTAGTTTTTTATTAGCCACAAAATTCTCCCCAAGAAAAGTTTTTTGATGTTTTCCGATAAAATCGATTATTCTCAAGACATCAACGAAATTCTCCTCATAATTCGCAAGCTTATCTTCTTTAACCCCGAATCTCATGAATAAAGAATTCCCGAAGAATAGTATCTCGTCAAATTGAAATAACCAATTCCCCTCGACATTTTTATACTCGTCTCCATAAGAGTTTAATGACATCACCAGAAGCGTCGTCGTGTAAAAATAAAATATTGACGGCAAAAAACGCTAGTCTGCCCCATATAAATTCAAAAGATAATTCCCTCCAAGTCAGACGTATTTTTCTGCCTCAACTACTACCCGGATGCAATGAAATTTTCAGTGAAAAGCCTTGCGGTGAGTGCCAGAGAGAGCAGAGGAAATAAACGGAAGGACCCATGTTCTCTAGAATATAGTTTGGCGGTCTCTTGACGTCGGGATCGATATATCTGAGCTTTTTATATTTTCCCCAGTTAACCCCAAGACCTCTAATTTTTTTTCCTCCTATTTGCCTTCGATTTTTAATTAATTCAAGAGGCTAGGCAAGAGGAAAATTATTTTAGGAATTTATTTTTATATTTTTTTTCAGATATTCTGTTACTATTTATTCACCTTTTTACCTTGGCAACGATCTAATCATTATTAACATTTTATGACAAAGTACACTGTTAGAAAATTATTTACACCCTTAATCTGCCCCTTGGTACCCTTATTTGCGTCCTTCATCTGACCCGTGTGACCCTTAATCTTGTGACCTTTAAGACTCCTAATTAGACTCCTCATGACCCCCTAATTTTGGAGTCTTAATTTCGAGTACCAAATTTTTATCACCAGAAGTCGATTTGGATTTTTATAATATAAAGATTTTTTTTTCAGATATCCTGTTACTTTTTATTCACCTTTTTCTTGGAAACGATCTAATCATTATTGATATTTTATAACAAAGTAATCTCTGAAGTATCTGCGCAGAGAAAATTATTTTTAAATTATAATATTTTTTAGAATGAAAAATTCTTCTATTTTTCATCGATGACTTCTCCATGGTTATCGAGATATTTTGGGTAAAAATTGCAATATTTTTGGGAAGTTTTCCACAGGGAAAATACGTTTTAGCCTGTCGAAATAGATTTATCATTTCTGCACTGACAGAAAAACGACAGAGTTCTCAAACAAGTCGTGCTTGTGCCAAGAAAATAGTTTTTTGAAAATTTTCAAAAAAGGATTTTTTTGTGCCAAACATGTAGAGAGTGCGCCGAGATGAAAAATTTTTGTCGCAAAAATGGATTTAGTAGTTAAAAAAAAATTGCATTCTCTGTACATGCAAGAAATGTCATTTCTAGCACTACCCTTCATTGTTCGATATTCCCATACGTATTTTGCTCCCGAAAAATCTTTGTTTTATGCGAAACAAGGGATAGTAGTTTTTCTTTTCGGCTGTCTAATAATCACCGATAAAAAATGAATTGAAATTTTTGATCAATTCATGAAAGTAGAAAACTTCTCGACTGGAGATTATATTAAGTTAAAAAAAATAGAACTTTTCCATTTTTGTGGTGAATACATATGACTTGATGCCAAGGACTGTTTTATTTGATTCAAGTAAATGTAGCTCAAGAAGGAATAATTGATATTCACCGTCAGATCTGATTTATTTGAAATTAGTTCTAAGTATATAATAGTTGTTCCAAGAAAGAAACATCTCAATAAAAATAATTTTTTCTGTTAGTGTAAGGTACATAGCAAGATTTTTGTCAGGATCTTTTATGATACAAGCGCGATATGATATTCCTTATCATGGAATATCGTACAATACAAAGGGGTTGCTAGAGATTTTCGTCTCAATTTTTTTCTGAATAGATGGTGATTAGATAAAAAATTTAAAAATAGAACAATCCAGTTATAATTTTTTGAAAATAGCTAGTTTTTGTCCAAAAAAATTGGTATTTCATAATTTGTATTTTTGTATTTGGGGTTCTACTTATTCTTTCCATAAAATTTCCGAAATTTCAATAATCGGTCACCATTTTGGGCCCGATGATGAGGGAGAAATGGACAGAATAAGTTATTAATCTATTGAATGATCCTATTGCGATAATCAAGCTCGATCAAATATGGAGTTGATGCAGGTGATGAAGCAATGAATACGGAATAACAGTGAGTGCGGAGGTTGATGCGGTCGTGAGCCAGATAACCGCACTGGGTATTACCCTGACCAAAACGGGACAGGTATTTTGTGGATGTATGAGTGAGTTGCAAACGTTATACACATGACGATCTGGCTCACTGGCTTTACACCGGATGTAGGTCAACTCTTGCTCATCGGGTTCCTTCCGGGTCGGCCGATCAACCATGCCACTAAACTGGTACTTTCTATTGTCGTTTCACTGATTGCCAACGTCAGGTATTCGTTTTTTATTTTATTGGAAAAAAATCGGATAGAATAAAACTCAATAGTGGGATAGCAAATCGGGATAAGTGGTTTGAACTCCAAGGGAATTTACCTTTTTGGAGAATATCTCGCGATGAAAGACACGTGACGAATTTTTTGTACAAGTGAAGATTTTTTTTTTGAAAAATCATTCTTGGCGATCCTGAAGAAATGTGTCACTCTCACTTGATGTATCTCGATAACCATCAATAAGTCATCGAGAGGAAGTCATTGAATAAAATGCTTTAGAAAGAATGCACATACGAAAAAAAAATCATTCAAAAATCTAGGGGATTCGCTAGAAAATTATATTGAATTTCTAGTGATAAATCGATTACTTATCTATGGATTTCATGGAAAACTTCAACTTGATCTTTTGAGAGAACTTTTTGTATTGAGACATTTCCTACAGGAATCCCTCGACATAAATTTTCCAAGTTTTTTCATTTAATTTTTTTTCTCCTCCCTTTGAAAATGAAACTAATAGGGCTTGGAAAATTTGAGAAGAAAAATTTATTTTGAAAATATTGCGGTAGAATAAGTTTTATAGAAAAATAAAATTCTATTAATTTTCGTAATATAAAATCTTCTCAATTGAACATTTCTATTAAAACGAAATGAAGTAGCGAAATTTTGTGATAGAATGGACGAAAAAATCATAGAATTTTGAGTAAAAATTGAATAGAAATTTGTAGCGAATTCGCTACAAAATTCGGTTTCTCGCTAGGAATTCGTTGGCATAAATTTTCCAAGTCTTTTCCACTCTATTTTTCTTTTCCTCTCATGAAAAAAAACGAAACGAATAAACTTGCGAAACTTGAGCCGAAACATTTCTATGGAAAATAGTAGAATACCATATATAGATAGGTCGAAATTCTATTAATTTTCTCAATTTAATATTCTCAACTGAATATTTCTATTGAAAAAAAAAGTGCAGCAAAATTTACGCGAAATTGAAGCCAATTAAATTTTGTAGGGAATTCGCTGGGTTTTTCTATAGGAATTCCTTGTCATAAATTTTCCAATTTTGTTTACACCATTTTTCTTCTCCTATCATTAAGAAGAATCGAACTGAAGAACTGAAGAAATTTGAGCTGAAAAAAGTTCTATTGAAACTATCTTACTAGAATTATTTTTATAGAAAAATCAAATTCTATTAATTTTCTCAATAAAATATTCTCAATTGGAAAATTCTATAAAAAACCGGAGTGAAGTTGAGAAATTTTGTAATAGAATCCGCGAAAAAATCATAGCATTTCGAATAAAAATCAAGTAGAATTTTCTTGTGAATTCGCTACGTTCTTCTATAGGACTTCCTCAGCATAAATTTTTCAAGTTTTTTTTACTCAATTTTTCTTCTTGTTTCATTACAAAAATCAAACAAAAAAACATACGTAATTTAAGCCAAGGAAATTCTATAGAAAATATCTCAATAGAATAAGTCAATAGAAATCCAATAGAATTTTCAACTGAATTTACTAGGTTTTTCTATGAAATTTTTTCCATGCGCCGGTAGAAAAAATGTGGGAAATGGAATTCTTTGGAAAAAAAGTCTTCGTTCTCGAGATAATTACTAAGTAAACTAGAAGGGTCATGGAAAAATATCAAAAGACGGAAATCTATTTCGTACCTCAAAGGCTTTTTGATGACTTTCAGTTGGTGCAACAATTTTTTTTGTATTTGCAGAGTAATGTAAATTTTGCTCTCCAATTTACTCAATGAATTAATTACGATATGAATTAATGAGTTCTCCTCTCCCGGAGGGAAATTAATTAATTGAAACAATGAAAATTATTCGCGGCATGTAGAAACTGCCGCGAATATTCAGTGGAGCAAAAGCGTTGGATTGTTATGAAGTAAATTAGTTACCTAATTAATCAATTTCACAATTTTATCAAGAAAGAAATTGAATACGTTGTGATAAATATCCCCAATTACATAAAACGAAATGTCAAATTCGATGAAAAGTTTAAAAGAATGCAGAAGTGATTTTACGTGTCGATAATGGATGTAGGAGATAATTTCAGAAAACGTTTTTACAAGAATCATCAATCTTACAAGAATTCTCCTGACATTTTTTCCTGAAACAACTCATCGCCAAGATTATCCTATCGAGCACAATAAATTTATATAATAATTTTTTTTTCTAGAGAAAATCAATAGAATTTGGTTTTTCTACAGCTTATTCTATTGAATTGTTTTCTATAAAAAAATGCGCCGAGGTTCAGATTTCCCAAGTTTTTTTGTTTGATTTCTTTAATGAGGAGATAAGAAATCTAGTGAAAATAACTCAGAAAATTTATGTCAAGGAATTTCTACGGAAAGAGTTGTATAAACAGATGGAGTTCAGCTGATTTTTTCTATAAAATTATTTTTCGTATCACGGGACCTGAAAATTAATATATACACCTCGTCATGGAAAACATATCACCCTCCCCCACGTGCTTGCCATCCTCGCCTTCGGCTCGGAAGGCAATCTTGCACGTGGGGGACGGTGATCTGCTTTCCAAGACTCGGGCATGTAATGTACTATTTATTAGACATTTTCTGTAAAAAAAAAACAGCAGTTCAGCTGCAGAATTTTTCGCTAGAATCGGCAAAAAAAACTAACAGAATTTTCCAACTATTCACTAGATTTTTCTATATATTTTTTTTTGCTTTTAAATAGAAATGTTCAATAGGAAATATTTTATAAAGAAAACTAATCTCATTTGATTTTTTCTACAAGTTATTCTATTGAATTTTTTTCTATAGAAATTTCTCGGCTCAGATTTCCCAAATTTTGTGGTTTCATTTCTTCAATGAAAGGAGATAAAAACTAAAGTTAGAGAAACAGAAAATTTATGTCGAGGAATTTCTATAGAAAAAAAATAGAATCGAACTAGGGTGCTACGCCATATAACTCTCATATGACCCCCATGACCCTTGTTTGGACCCTTGCTCTGACCCTTGTGACTCTTAATTCGGCCCTTAATTCGACCCTTAATTTCGAATACCAAATTTTCATCACCAGAAGTCGATTTGGATTTTTCTAATATAGAGAAATAATTTATTTCCTTGATGTTACTATTACAATTTTACATTTACATTGTATAGAAAAAAATGCATAGAAAAATGAAAGTCTCCAGATTTCTTCTATAAGATTTTCGATTGAATATTTTCAATGGAAAAAATGCGCAGAAAAGCTGCAGAAGTTTTCAATAGACTTCACAAACAAACTAATAGAATCTTCAATAGAAGTGCAATAGAAATCCAATAGAATTTTCTAGCCAATTCCCAAATTTTTTTATATAATTTTTTTTTTCGTGCGTGTATTCATCTCATTCAAAGGGAATCAAATGGCTCATTCCCTCGAACCATCATCAATAGCCCTCAGTTATCTCGAGTACCTTCACCCACTTCCCCGAAACTCCGTGAGTAGTTCACTGAAACTTTCATCGTAGTTTCTATAGCTTACTCAAACAGACAATCACGCCCGTTCGAATCAGGTACGTCACGTAGAAGATATAAGGAGGGAGAAAACAGAGAATTGTTGAGACGTTTCCAGGATGTTATCCAGGATGAATACAAAGTACCAACAGTCGACCACTTGGCACTGGTTTTTCCTCCCTTTGACCCAGTGGATGAGGGTCGACAATCGTTTGGGTTCAAAGACTCGAACAATTCTAAATCCGATTAGAGAGATAGCGACTCCCTCGAGGAGTTTCCCAAGTATCTACTCAATATACATTGAATATTTCATCTCGAGTAATTGAATTTCATATTAATATGAAAAGTTATTTCTTTATCTTGTTCACTCGACTTTATTTTATTGAAAATATCGCCAAGTTTATTGCAGAATTAGTTTTAGTTGACGAAGCAGATTTTTTTGTATTACAGGGATGGAAAAACGTGATAATCTGACGTCACTCGATAAGAATAACCAATTTAGCATCTATGCACTGAGAGAAAAATGGAAGTTCTCAAACAATTCTTATCACAAGCGGGACATTGCTTTCTTCACGGCATAGTCAATATATTTTTGCTATTAAATTCGGAATTTTCTGACGAATGGAATTTCTATAATGATGTATTTTTAATGGTTCATTGAATTCAACAGTGCCCGTTGGTAACCAATATTGTCTTAGAGTTGAAAGCCAACATTGGCCCAACCCTGGCAGCCAACATTACCTTAACGTTGGCAGACAACATTGTCCCACGGTCGGAAGCCAACATTTCCCCAACCTTGGCAGCCAAAATTACCTTAACGTTGGCAGCCACCGTTGCTCCAACTTTGGCAGCCAATATTACCTTGACGTTGGCAGATAATATTCCCCCAACGTTGGCAGCCGGCATTGCCCCAACATTAAAGTTTTTTACCTTTCCCTGAATATTGGTTTCAAGATAATTTTTTGCAATAACAGATTCGCCACGGCGGTTTCGTGGGAGAAAAATTTAAGTTTGCGCCTACGGAAAAAGGATGAGATGGGAAATTCTTGTCTTTCTGCTGCCCAAAAATTTGGAATTCCACGGAATTTTCGCTGAAATCTGAAATTTCATGATTTTTCCCCCCTAAATTCCATTGAATGTCACTCACCTGAAAATTGCCAGTCGACTTTCCATGGAATTTAATTTTTTTCTGATACTGTAGATCCTAAAAACTAAAACTTTTTTCTCTGTCAATAACCGAAAAAAATGGCTGATTCCTCCGTCAAATCAACTCTCCACCAAACCAACCCAATCTCCGCACTATAAAATTGAGACCATCACCTTTGCAAATTGATCACTTCATATGACACATTTACACCGGCTAAAAAAATCTGAACGCGTCATCGTAGAAAGTTCATGACGCATACCGGATTCATCAAAAAATAATTTCTCCCTCGTCCCAATTCATAACTCAAAGCGAATCATAAAAACCCGGTGCAGGGCTGAACATTCAAATATCCCTTTAATAAATTTTAAACTCCAACATTTTTTAAATCTAAAAGCAACGCTCGGTATGCACTTTACACGCGCTAGTTCATTCGTATTCTCTCCAAGTAACCGGTGGAAAATATTTTCACCTCCGGCATCAACATCACTGGTATTATTGACGCTCAACGGTACTGCGTTAAAAAAATGTGAGGAAAAAATGGGGGAATAGAAATGTATTTGAGGAGTAATATCAGTGAGAAATTATTAGTACTGATGGGGGAATGTTTGATTTCATGATGTATTACCAAGTACCATTCGTTTAATTAAATTTTCAGGTCATCAATTGTCATTTTGCTGCGATTTCAGTTATCGCTTTCGCAATTTATGGCGATGTTTTTTTTAGAGTCGCGGTTGATTGTGAAACGCGGGGGAGGGGTAATGAGACGGTTATTGATATTTTATTAAAAGGTTATAATGATTTGAAGATATTCAAGCACTTGATTACGCACAAAAAATTGATTGAAAAAAAAAAGTGGAACATAACTGGGAATTTAAAGATTAAAATCTGGAGAAAATTTCAACAAATTATAAAAAATCATACTTCAATGATTCACTGTGTACTTCAATTCGAATTTTTTTTTCAGATTTTTCAATTGTAAATTGTTGTTTTCAGAGTTTCGAAATAAAAATTAAAAAATCCAAATAGTTATGATATTTTTGGCGGATATTATCATTGATAGGCTTTCTAGACACATCAAAATGAGATGTCAAATTTTTTTCATTTTTCGTCAGGTTTGACTGTAATGTAATTTCAAAAATCGGGAGAAGTGCAACGAGACGCTCGTAGCGCGACCAACGGAGTGTTAAGATATTTTTTCGTCATTCAGGCCCGTTAGGTAACGCCTACTATAGCTGTCTTGAGGGAAGCTAAATGGCGTTTAACAGACCAGGTCGGTTAAACGAAGCACAGGTATGGTTAACTCGAGTTAGCAGCCCTAGGACAATAAAAACATACAGTTTCTAGATGGGCAACCCACAAAACCTTCGTAGGAATACAACATGAAGTGTGCGGTTATCGCTGTCACTTGCTTGAAAACTCGGCGGATCGTTCACCACTAATACGATGCGCCACCGTCATTGCCGATGACATCAGGAGTTGTTATTCCGTTGCTAGGGAGTCAGTCGTAACTTGAGGGTTATATTGTCAAAATATTAGTTTAATAAAGAGATTATATTCACTTTCTCGTTATATATCTATTTTGAATAGATTATATATATATTTCTATTAAAATGTGATGAAAAATTTGAGTATGTTGTGAGAAGAAGAGGAACGATGAAAAAGAAAAGTTGTA